>NW_026991874.1:0-101369 GCF_029215605.1 Mirounga angustirostris
CCTTGGGGCCCTCATGCCGCCGCCCCTCGCCATTCCCTTGGGCCGCCCTGGATGCCCAAGCCGCCGGACAACCGGCTCCCCCTGGTGACTGGGCACGCCTACACCTTCTCCCACCAGCCCTGGGCTGCGCTCCAGCTCCGCAGGGCCTTCTCTTCCTTCCCGCCGACCACCGTCCCTTTGCCCCTGGGCCCCGCCCTGGGCCCTCCCTCCCTCTGCCCAGCACCAAAGATGGCCGACCGCCCTGGCCCTCGGGGCCGCTGGCACCCTGGGCCGAAGTCTTTCTCCCCACAGCAGCGCAGCTAACAGCAAGGCCCCCTCCCTCAGCAAGGCAGTGGGGGCGCGCCCGGCACCACGGCGTCGGCGTCGAGGGGTACCCCCAAATAAACGACGAGACCAAGGAAAGAGTCCCCCGCATGCCCCCAGGCCAGTGTGGTTGCTGGGCAGGCATGGGAGCAGAAGGGGATTCCAGGCAACTTGGCTGTGCTTCCTGGCGCTCCGAGGGGCTCCTCTAGCAGCACCAGGGCGCGGTGAGCTTGCCAAAACCTGGCCAAGCTCCACCACACCCCCAGAGCCTAGCTGCCTCGCCAACACAGCCTCCGGTGTGTGTGGTGTGTGTCTGGGTCCCTTGCGTGCACCGGCGAGTCCGTCCCTTTCCGTATCCCCATCCGCATCCAGGTCAGGGTCTCTGTGTGTCTGTTCGGGGGTTCAGTGCGGGTCTGAGTGTTGGATCCTCGTTCTCCCCGTGTCTCTCTCTTCCTCTCTCGCTCCGACTACCCCTCCGTGTGCCTGTCTGTCTTTCCCTGTGTGTCTGTGTGTCTGTCTCTGTCAGCCGGGCTCCCGTATCGCTCAGTCCTGTCCTGGTGATGGGGGGTGCGTGGGGGGGGTGTCAGGGGAAGGTTGGCGGGGGAGGGGCCACGGGGGTGGACTGCTGCCCAGGGTCTCTGGTTGGGGAGTTCGGGGCGCTGTGAACACTCCGCATGCCTGCCTCCAAGACCGAACGCCCCCCCTAGGCATCTCGGGTTCCAAACCACAGTGGCAGTGGCGGCGGCGGCGGCGGCGTAGGAGGAGGCGACGGCGGCGGGAGCGGCGGCGGAGGGGGCGGTCCGGCTGGGAAGTCCAGAGACAGTTGGGGAGATCGCCGGGACTTCTGGGACTCTGAGATGCTGGAGGCGCCTCACCCCAAGGCAGGCTCGCAGGCACGCAGGAGCCAAAGCCAGGGCAGGCGGAGGGGTTGACGAGAGGAGCACGCTGGGGCTCGGAGGCCCAGAGCAGTCTGCTGTGGGTCGCAGCAGCAGCCTCTCAGGCCTCTGGCCCTAGCGGCCTGATGGCAGCGCATCTCTTCTGCTCTTGGAAGCTAAGCAGGGTCGGATCCGCTCAGGACTTGGATGGGAGACCGTTCCCGGGTGCCCTGCACTCTTGTTCTGAGGCTACTTTCTTGGCTTTTTTCTTTCTCCTTCGGCCTCCCTTCTTCTCCCTGTGCCTCCACCGCCCCCCTTTGCCCAGCAAGCCTTCCTCCAAACATCCCTTGCCCCGTTGCCCCCTTACCCCCGGGCACCCCACGGCGGTTCACAGGCCCGCTGGAGCCGCCCGCTACAGCGACAGGCGGCTCCAACCCAGCTCCTCCAACTCCAAGTCACAAGGCCCACCCTCACAGGAACCAGTGGGGCTCGCGGGGGGGCGATGGGAAGGGGGTGGGGAGGCTGAGGCGGCAGAGAGGGCTGCCGCTTCGGAGGGAGGGAGTGGGCGAAGGTGGCGAGGACTGGGGGGGCGATGGGGCGGGGGGAGCGCGTGCGGGAGTTCACCCTGCCTCCCATGCGTGCACTCCCTGGTTCCTGGCCTTGGGGCCCTCATGCCGCCGCCCCTCGCCATTCCCTTGGGCCGCCCTGGATGCCCAAGCCGCCGAACAACCGGCTCCCCCTGGTGACTGGGCACGCCTACACCTTCTCCCACCAGCCCTGGGCTGCGCTCCAGCCCCGCAGGGCCTTCTCTTCCTTCCCGCCGACCACCGTCCCTTTGCCCCTGGGCCCCGCCCTGGGCCCTCCCTCCCTCTGCCCTGCACCAAAATGGCCGACCGCCCTGGCCCTCGGGGCCGCTGGCACCCTGGGCCGAAGTCCTTCTCCCCACAGCAGCGCAGCTAACAGCAAGGCCCGCTCCCTCAGCAAGGCAGTGGGGGCGCGCCCGGCACCACGGCATCGGCGTCGAGGGGTACCCCCAAATAAACGACGAGACCAAGGAAAGAGTCCCCCGCATGCCCCCAGGCCAGTGTGGTTGCTGGGCAGGCATGGGAGCAGAAGGGGATTCCAGGCAACTTGGCTGTGCTTCCTGGCGCTCCGAGGGGCTCCTCTAGCAGCACCAGGGCGCGGTCAGCTTGCCAAAACCTGGCCAAGCTCCACCACACCCCCAGAGGCTAGCTGCCTCGCCAACACAGCCTCCGGTGTGTGTGGTGTGTGTCTGGGTCCCTTGCGTGCACCGGCGAGTCCGTCCCTTTCCGTGTCCCCATCCGCATCCAGGTCAGGGTCTCTGTCTGTCTGTTCGGGGGTTCAGTGCGGGTCTGTGTGTTGGATCCTCGTTCTCCCCGTGTCTCTCTCTTCCTCTCTCGCTCCGACTACCCCTCCGTGTGCCTCTCTGTCTTTCCCTGTGTGTCTGTGTGTCTGTCTCTGTCAGCCGGGCTCCCGTATCTCTCAGTCCTGTCCTGGTGATGGGGGGTGCGTGGGGGGTTGTCAGGGGAAGGTTGGCGGGGGTGGGGCCACGGGGGTGGACTGCTGCCCAGGGTCTCTGGTTGGGGAGTTCGGGGCGCTGTGAACACTCCGCATGCCTGCCTCCAAGACCGAACGCCCCCCCTAGGCATCTCGGGTTCCAAACCACAGTGGCGGCGGCGGCGGCGGCGTAGGAGGAGGCGACGGCGGCGGGAGCGGCGGCGGAGGGGGCGGTCCGGCTGGGAAGTCCAGAGACAGTTGGGGAGATCGCCGGGACTTCTGCGACTCTGAGATGCTGGAGGCGCCTCACCCCAAGGCAGGCGCGCAGGCACGCAGGAGCCAAGGCCAGGGCAGGCGGAGGGGTTGACGAGAGGAGCACGCTGGGGCTCGGAGGCCAAGAGCAGTCTGCTGGGAGTCGCAGCATCAGCCTCTCAGGCCTTTGGCCCTAGCGGCCTGATGGCAGCGCATCTCTTCTGCTCTTGGAAGCTAAGCAGGGTCGGATCCGCTCAGGACTTGGATGGGAGACCGTTCCCGGGTGCCCTGCACTCTTGTTCTGAGGCTACTTTCTTGGCTTTTTTCTTTCTCCTTCGGCCTCCCTTCTTCTCCCTGTGCCTCCACCGCCCCCCTTTGCCCAGCAAGCCTTCCTCCAAACATCCCTTGCCCCGTTGCCCCCTTACCCCCGGGCACCCCACGGCGGTTCATAGGCCCGCTGGAGCCGCCCGCTGCAGCGACAGGCGGCTCGAATCCAGCTCCTCCAACTCCAAGTCACAAGGCCCACCCTCACAGGAACCAGTGGGGCTCGCTGGGGGGCGATGGGAACGGGGTGTGGAGGCTGAGGCCTCAGAGAGGGCAGCCGCTACGGAGGGAGGGAGTGGGCGAAGGTGGCGAGGACTGGGGGGCGATGGGGAGGGGGGAGCGCGTGCGGGAGTTCACCCTGCCTCCCATGCGTGCCCTCCCTCGTTCCTGCCCTTGGGGCCCTCATGCCGCCGCCCCTTGCCTTTCCCTTGGGTCGCCCTGGATGCCCAAGCCACCGGACAACAGGCTCCCCCTGGTGACTGGGCACGCCTACACCTTCTCCCACCAGCCCTGCGCTGCGCTCCAGCCCCGCAGGGCCTTCTCTTCCTTCCCGCCGACCACCGTCCCTTTGCCCCTGGGCCCCGCCCTGGGCCCTCGCTCCCTCTGCCCAGCACCAAAGATGGCCGACCGCCCTGGACCTTGGGGCCGCTGGCACCCTGAGCCTAAGTCCTTCTCCCCACAGCAGCGCACCTAACAGCGAGGCCCGCTCCCTCAGCAAGGCAGTGGGGGCGCGCCCGGCACCACGGCGTCGGCGTCGAGGGGTACCCCCAAATAAACGACGAGACCAAGGAAAGAGTCCCCCGCATGCCCCCAGGCCAGTGTAGTTGCTGGGCAGGCATGGGAGCAGAAGGGGATTCCAGGCAACTTGGCTGTGCTTCCTGGCGCTCCGAGGGGCTCCTCTAGCAGCACCAGGGCGCGGTCAGCTTGCCAAAACCTGGCCAAGCTCCACCACACCCCCAGAGGCTAGCTGCCTCGCCAACACAGCCTCCGGTGTGTGTGGTGTGTGTCTGGGTCCCTTGCGTGCACCGGCGAGGCTGTCCCTTTCCGTGTCCCCATCCGCATCCAGGTCAGGATCTCTGTGTGTCTGTTCGGGGGTTCAGTGCGGGTCTGTGTGTTGGATCCTCGGTCTCCCCGTGTCTCTCTCTTCCTCTCTCGCTCCGACTACCCCTCCGTGCGTATCTCTGGCTTTCCCTGTGTGTCTTTGTGTCTGTCTATGTCAGCCGGGCTCCCGTATCTCTCAGTCCTGTCCTGGTGATGGGGGGTTCGTGGGGGGGGGTGTCACGGGAAGGTTAGAGGGGGACGGGCCACGGCGGTGGACTGCTGCCCAGGGTCTCTGGTGGCGCCCTTGACTTCGGGCCGCCATTGAGCAAGGCGGGGTGGCTTGCCACGCTAGACCCAGGGCTGCGGTTGGGGAGTTGGGGGCGCTGAGAACACTCCGCATGCCTGCCTCCAAGACCGAACGCCCCCCCTAGGCATCTCGGGTTCCAAACGACAGCGGCGGCGGAGGCGGCGGTGGCGGCGGGGGAGGAGGAGGAGGAGGAGGAGGAGGAGGAGGAGGAGGCGGCGGCGGGAGCGGCGGCGGAGGGGGCGGTCCTGCTGGGAAGTCCAGAGACACTTGGGGAGATCGCCAGGACTTCTGCGACTCTGAGATGCTGGAGGCGCCTCACCCCAAGGCAGGCTCGCAGGCACGCAGGAGCAAAGCACAGGGCAGGTGGAGGGGTGACAAGAGGAGCACGCTGGTGCCCGGAGGCCCAGAGCAGTCTGATGTGGGTCGCAGCAGCAGCCTCTCAGGCCTATGGCCCTAGTGGCCTGATGGCAGCGCATCTCTTCTGCTCTTGGAAGCTAAGCAGGGTCGGATCCGGTCAGGACTTGGATGGGAGACCGTTCCCGGGTGCCCTGGACTCTGGTTCTGAGGCTACTTTCTTGGCTTTTTTCTTTCTCCTTCGGCCTCCCTTCTTCTCCCTGTGCCTCCACCGCCCCCCTTTGCCCAGCAAGCCTTCCTCCAAACATCCCTTGCTCCGCTGCCCCCTTACTCCCGGGCACCCCACGGCGATTCACAGGCCCGCTGGAGCCGCCCGCTGCAGGGACTGGCGGCTCCAACCCAGCTCCTCCAACTCCAAGCAACAAGGCCCACCCTCACAGGAACCAGTGGGGCTCGCTGGGCGGCGATGGGAACGGGGTGGGGAGGTTGAGGCAGCAGAGAGGACAGCCGCAACGGAGGGAGGGAGTGGGCGAAGGTGGCGAGGACTGGGGGGGCGTTGGGGCGGGGGGAGGGCGTGCGGGAGTTGACCCTGCCTCCCATGCGTGCACTCCCTGGTTCCTGGCCTTGGGGCCCTCATGCCGCCGCCCCTCGCCATTCCCTTGGGCCGCCCTGGATGCCCAAGCCGCCGGACAACCGGCTCCCCCTGGTGACTGGGCACGCCTACACCTTCTCCCACCAGCCCTGGGCTGCACTCCAGCTCCGCAGGGCCTTCTCTTCCTTCCCGCCGACCACCGTCCCTTTGCCCCTGGGCCCCGCCCTGGGCCCTCCCTCCCTCTGCCCAGCACCAAAGATGGCCGACCGCCCTGGCCCTCGGGGCCGCTGGCACCCTGGGCCGAAGTCTTTCTCCCCACAGCAGCGCAGCTAACAGCAAGGCCCCCTCCCTCAGCAAGGCAGTGGGGGCGCGCCCGGCACCACGGCGTCGGCGTCGAGGGGTACCCCCAAATAAACGACGAGACCAAGGAAAGAGTCCCCCGCATGCCCCCAGGCCAGTGTGGTTGCTGGGCAGGCATGGGAGCAGAAGGGGATTCCAGGCAACTTGGCTGTGCTTCCTGGCGCTCCGAGGGGCTCCTCTAGCAGCACCAGGGCGCGGTGAGCTTGCCAAAACCTGGCCAAGCTCCACCACACCCCCAGAGGCTAGCTGCCTCGCCAACACAGCCTCCGGTGTGTGTGGTGTGTGTCTGGGTCCCTTGCGTGCACCGGCGAGGCTGTCCCTTTCCGTGTCCCCATCCGCATCCAGGTCAGGATCTCTGTGTGTCTGTTCGGGGGTTCAGTGCGGGTCTGTGTGTTGGATCCTCGGTCTCCCCGTGTCTCTCTCTTCCTCTCTCGCTCCGACTACCCCTCCGTGTGTATCTCTGGCTTTCCCTGTGTGTCTTTGTGTCTGTCTATGTCAGCCGGGCTCCCGTATCTCTCAGTCCTGTCCTGGTGATGGGGGGTTCGTGGGGGGGGGGTGTCACGGGAAGGTTAGAGGGGGACGGGCCACGGCGGTGGACTGCTGCCCAGGGTCTCTGGTGGCGCCCTTGACTTCGGGCCGCCATTGAGCAAGGCGGGGTGGCTTGCCACGCTAGACCCAGGGCTGCGGTTGGGGAGTTGGGGGCGCTGAGAACACTCCGCATGCCTGCCTCCAAGACCGAACGCCCCCCCTAGGCATCTCGGGTTCCAAACGACAGCGGCGGCGGAGGCGGCGGTGGCGGCGGGGGAGGAGGAGGAGGAGGAGGAGGAGGCGGCGGCGGGAGCGGCGGCGGAGGGGGCGGTCCTGCTGGGAAGTCCAGAGACACTTGGGGAGATCGCCAGGACTTCTGCGACTCTGAGATGCTGGAGGCGCCTCACCCCAAGGCAGGCTCGCAGGCACGCAGGAGCAAAGCACAGGGCAGGTGGAGGGGTGACAAGAGGAGCACGCTGGGGCCCGGAGGCCCAGAGCAGTCTGATGTGGGTCGCAGCAGCAGCCTCTCAGGCCTATGGCCCTAGTGGCCTGATGGCAGCGCATCTCTTCTGCTCTTGGAAGCTAAGCAGGGTCGGATCCGGTCAGGACTTGGATGGGAGACCGTTCCCGGGTGCCCTGGACTCTGGTTCTGAGGCTACTTTCTTGGCTTTTTTCTTTCTCCTTCGGCCTCCCTTCTTCTCCCTGTGCCTCCACCGCCCCCCTTTGCCCAGCAAGCCTTCCTCCAAACATCCCTTGCTCCGCTGCCCCCTTACTCCCGGGCACCCCACGGCGATTCACAGGCCCGCTGGAGCCGCCCGCTGCAGGGACTGGCGGCTCCAACCCAGCTCCTCCAACTCCAAGCAACAAGGCCCACCCTCACAGGAACCAGTGGGGCTCGCTGGGCGGCGATGGGAACGGGGTGGGGAGGTTGAGGCAGCAGAGAGGACAGCCGCAACGGAGGGAGGGAGTGGGCGAAGGTGGCGAGGACTGGGGGGGCGTTGGGGCGGGGGGAGGGCGTGCGGGAGTTGACCCTGCCTCCCATGCGTGCACTCCCTGGTTCCTGGCCTTGGGGCCCTCATGCCGCCGCCCCTCGCCATTCCCTTGGGCCGCCCTGGATGCCCAAGCCGCCGGACAACCGGCTCCCCCTGGTGACTGGGCACGCCTACACCTTCTCCCACCAGCCCTGGGCTGCGCTCCAGCCCCGCAGGGCCTTCTCTTCCTTCCCGCCGACCACCGTCCCTTTGCCCCTGGGCCCCGCCCTGGGCCCTCCCTCCCTCTGCCCTGCACCAAAATGGCCGACCGCCCTGGCCCTCGGGGCCGCTGGCACCCTGGGCCGAAGTCCTTCTCCCCACAGCAGCGCAGCTAACAGCAAGGCCCGCTCCCTCAGCAAGGCAGTGGGGGCGCGCCCGGCACCACGGCATCGGCGTCGAGGGGTACCCCCAAATAAACGACGAGACCAAGGAAAGAGTCCCCCGCATGCCCCCAGGCCAGTGTGGTTGCTGGGCAGGCATGGGAGCAGAAGGGGATTCCAGGCAACTTGGCTGTGCTTCCTGGCGCTCCGAGGGGCTCCTCTAGCAGCACCAGGGCGCGGTCAGCTTGCCAAAACCTGGCCAAGCTCCACCACACCCCCAGAGGCTAGCTGCCTCGCCAACACAGCCTCCGGTGTGTGTGGTGTGTGTCTGGGTCCCTTGCGTGCACCGGCGAGTCCGTCCCTTTCCGTGTCCCCATCCGCATCCAGGTCAGGGTCTCTGTCTGTCTGTTCGGGGGTTCAGTGCGGGTCTGTGTGTTGGATCCTCGTTCTCCCCGTGTCTCTCTCTTCCTCTCTCGCTCCGACTACCCCTCCGTGTGCCTCTCTGTCTTTCCCTGTGTGTCTGTGTGTCTGACTCTGTCAGCCGGGCTCCCGTATCTCTCAGTCCTGTCCTGGTGATGGGGGGTGCGTGGGGGGTTGTCAGGGGAAGGTTGGCGGGGGTGGGGCCACGGGGGTGGACTGCTGCCCAGGGTCTCTGGTTGGGGAGTTCGGGGCGCTGTGAACACTCCGCATGCCTGCCTCCAAGACCGAACGCCCCCCCTAGGCATCTCGGGTTCCAAACCACAGTGGCAGTGGCGGCGGCGGCGGCGGCGTAGGAGGAGGCGACGGCGGCGGGAGCGGCGGCGGAGGGGGCGGTCCGGCTGGGAAGTCCAGAGACAGTTGGGGAGATCGCCGGGACTTCTGCGACTCTGAGATGCTGGAGGCGCCTCACCCCAAGGCAGGCGCGCAGGCACGCAGGAGCCAAGGCCAGGGCAGGCGGAGGGGTTGACGAGAGGAGCACGCTGGGGCTCGGAGGCCAAGAGCAGTCTGCTGGGAGTCGCAGCATCAGCCTCTCAGGCCTTTGGCCCTAGCGGCCTGATGGCAGCGCATCTCTTCTGCTCTTGGAAGCTAAGCAGGGTCGGATCCGCTCAGGACTTGGATGGGAGACCGTTCCCGGGTGCCCTGCACTCTTGTTCTGAGGCTACTTTCTTGGCTTTTTTCTTTCTCCTTCGGCCTCCCTTCTTCTCCCTGTGTCTCCACCGTCCCCCTTTGCCCAGCAAGCCTTCCTCCAAACATCCCTTGCCCCGTTGCCCCCTTACCCCCGGGCACCCCACGGCGGTTCATAGGCCCGCTGGAGCCGCCCGCTGCAGCGACAGGCGGCTCGAATCCAGCTCCTCCAACTCCAAGTCACAAGGCCCACCCTCACAGGAACCAGTGGGGCTCGCTGGGGGGCGATGGGAACGGGGTGTGGAGGCTGAGGCCTCAGAGAGGGCAGCCGCTACGGAGGGAGGGAGTGGGCGAAGGTGGCGAGGACTGGGGGGCGATGGGGAGGGGGGAGCGCGTGCGGGAGTTCACCCTGCCTCCCATGCGTGCCCTCCCTCGTTCCTGCCCTTGGGGCCCTCATGCCGCCGCCCCTCGCCTTTCCCTTGGGTCGCCCTGGATGCCCAAGCCACCGGACAACCGGCTCCCCCTGGTGACTGGGCACGCCTACACCTTCTCCCACCAGCCCTGCGCTGCGCTCCAGCCCCGCAGGGCCTTCTCTTCCTTCCCGCCGACCACCGTCCCTTTGCCCCTGGGCCCCGCCCTGGGCCCTCGCTCCCTCTGCCCAGCACCAAAGATGGCCGACCGCCCTGGACCTTGGGGCCGCTGGCACCCTGAGCCTAAGTCCTTCTCCCCACAGCAGCGCACCTAACAGCGAGGCCCGCTCCCTCAGCAAGGCAGTGGGGGCGCGCCCGGCACCACGGCGTCGGCGTCGAGGGGTACCCCCAAATAAACGACGAGACCAAGGAAAGAGTCCCCCGCATGCCCCTAGGCCAGTGTAGTTGCTGGGCAGGCATGGGAGCAGAAGGGGATTCCAGGCAACTTGGCTGTGCTTCCTGGCGCTCCGAGGGGCTCCTCTAGCAGCACCAGGGCGCGGTCAGCTTGCCAAAACCTGGCCAAGCTCCACCACACCCCCAGAGGCTAGCTGCCTCGCCAACACAGCCTCCGGTGTGTGTGGTGTGTGTCTGGGTCCCTTGCGTGCACCGGCGAGGCTGTCCCTTTCCGTGTCCCCATCCGCATCCAGGTCAGGATCTCTGTGTGTCTGTTCGGGGGTTCAGTGCGGGTCTGTGTGTTGGATCCTCGGTCTCCCCGTGTCTCTCTCTTCCTCTCTCGCTCCGACTACCCCTCCGTGTGTATCTCTGGCTTTCCCTGTGTGTCTTTGTGTCTGTCTATGTCAGCCGGGCTCCCGTATCTCTCAGTCCTGTCCTGGTGATGGGGGGTTCGTGGGGGGGGGGTGTCACGGGAAGGTTAGAGGGGGACGGGCCACGGCGGTGGACTGCTGCCCAGGGTCTCTGGTGGCGCCCTTGACTTCGGGCCGCCATTGAGCAAGGCGGGGTGGCTTGCCACGCTAGACCCAGGGCTGCGGTTGGGGAGTTGGGGGCGCTGAGAACACTCCGCATGCCTGCCTCCAAGACCGAACGCCCCCCCTAGGCATCTCGGGTTCCAAACGACAGCGGCGGCGGAGGCGGCGGTGGCGGCGGGGGAGGAGGAGGAGGAGGAGGAGGAGGCGGCGGCGGGAGCGGCGGCGGAGGGGGCGGTCCTGCTGGGAAGTCCAGAGACACTTGGGGAGATCGCCAGGACTTCTGCGACTCTGAGATGCTGGAGGCGCCTCACCCCAAGGCAGGCTCGCAGGCACGCAGGAGCAAAGCACAGGGCAGGTGGAGGGGTGACAAGAGGAGCACGCTGGGGCCCGGAGGCCCAGAGCAGTCTGATGTGGGTCGCAGCAGCAGCCTCTCAGGCCTATGGCCCTAGTGGCCTGATGGCAGCGCATCTCTTCTGCTCTTGGAAGCTAAGCAGGGTCGGATCCGGTCAGGACTTGGATGGGAGACCGTTCCCGGGTGCCCTGGACTCTGGTTCTGAGGCTACTTTCTTGGCTTTTTTCTTTCTCCTTCGGCCTCCCTTCTTCTCCCTGTGCCTCCACCGCCCCCCTTTGCCCAGCAAGCCTTCCTCCAAACATCCCTTGCTCCGCTGCCCCCTTACTCCCGGGCACCCCACGGCGATTCACAGGCCCGCTGGAGCCGCCCGCTGCAGGGACTGGCGGCTCCAACCCAGCTCCTCCAACTCCAAGCAACAAGGCCCACCCTCACAGGAACCAGTGGGGCTCGCTGGGCGGCGATGGGAACGGGGTGGGGAGGTTGAGGCAGCAGAGAGGACAGCCGCAACGGAGGGAGGGAGTGGGCGAAGGTGGCGAGGACTGGGGGGGCGTTGGGGCGGGGGGAGGGCGTGCGGGAGTTGACCCTGCCTCCCATGCGTGCACTCCCTGGTTCCTGGCCTTGGGGCCCTCATGCCGCCGCCCCTCGCCATTCCCTTGGGCCGCCCTGGATGCCCAAGCCGCCGGACAACCGGCTCCCCCTGGTGACTGGGCACGCCTACACCTTCTCCCACCAGCCCTGGGCTGCGCTCCAGCCCCGCAGGGCCTTCTCTTCCTTCCCGCCGACCACCGTCCCTTTGCCCCTGGGCCCCGCCCTGGGCCCTCCCTCCCTCTGCCCTGCACCAAAATGGCCGACCGCCCTGGCCCTCGGGGCCGCTGGCACCCTGGGCCGAAGTCCTTCTCCCCACAGCAGCGCAGCTAACAGCAAGGCCCGCTCCCTCAGCAAGGCAGTGGGGGCGCGCCCGGCACCACGGCATCGGCGTCGAGGGGTACCCCCAAATAAACGACGAGACCAAGGAAAGAGTCCCCCGCATGCCCCCAGGCCAGTGTGGTTGCTGGGCAGGCATGGGAGCAGAAGGGGATTCCAGGCAACTTGGCTGTGCTTCCTGGCGCTCCGAGGGGCTCCTCTAGCAGCACCAGGGCGCGGTCAGCTTGCCAAAACCTGGCCAAGCTCCACCACACCCCCAGAGGCTAGCTGCCTCGCCAACACAGCCTCCGGTGTGTGTGGTGTGTGTCTGGGTCCCTTGCGTGCACCGGCGAGTCCGTCCCTTTCCGTGTCCCCATCCGCATCCAGGTCAGGGTCTCTGTCTGTCTGTTCGGGGGTTCAGTGCGGGTCTGTGTGTTGGATCCTCGTTCTCCCCGTGTCTCTCTCTTCCTCTCTCGCTCCGACTACCCCTCCGTGTGCCTCTCTGTCTTTCCCTGTGTGTCTGTGTGTCTGACTCTGTCAGCCGGGCTCCCGTATCTCTCAGTCCTGTCCTGGTGATGGGGGGTGCGTGGGGGGTTGTCAGGGGAAGGTTGGCGGGGGTGGGGCCACGGGGGTGGACTGCTGCCCAGGGTCTCTGGTTGGGGAGTTCGGGGCGCTGTGAACACTCCGCATGCCTGCCTCCAAGACCGAACGCCCCCCCTAGGCATCTCGGGTTCCAAACCACAGTGGCAGTGGCGGCGGCGGCGGCGGCGTAGGAGGAGGCGACGGCGGCGGGAGCGGCGGCGGAGGGGGCGGTCCGGCTGGGAAGTCCAGAGACAGTTGGGGAGATCGCCGGGACTTCTGCGACTCTGAGATGCTGGAGGCGCCTCACCCCAAGGCAGGCGCGCAGGCACGCAGGAGCCAAGGCCAGGGCAGGCGGAGGGGTTGACGAGAGGAGCACGCTGGGGCTCGGAGGCCAAGAGCAGTCTGCTGGGAGTCGCAGCATCAGCCTCTCAGGCCTTTGGCCCTAGCGGCCTGATGGCAGCGCATCTCTTCTGCTCTTGGAAGCTAAGCAGGGTCGGATCCGCTCAGGACTTGGATGGGAGACCGTTCCCGGGTGCCCTGCACTCTTGTTCTGAGGCTACTTTCTTGGCTTTTTTCTTTCTCCTTCGGCCTCCCTTCTTCTCCCTGTGTCTCCACCGTCCCCCTTTGCCCAGCAAGCCTTCCTCCAAACATCCCTTGCCCCGTTGCCCCCTTACCCCCGGGCACCCCACGGCGGTTCATAGGCCCGCTGGAGCCGCCCGCTGCAGCGACAGGCGGCTCGAATCCAGCTCCTCCAACTCCAAGTCACAAGGCCCACCCTCACAGGAACCAGTGGGGCTCGCTGGGGGGCGATGGGAACGGGGTGTGGAGGCTGAGGCCTCAGAGAGGGCAGCCGCTACGGAGGGAGGGAGTGGGCGAAGGTGGCGAGGACTGGGGGGCGATGGGGAGGGGGGAGCGCGTGCGGGAGTTCACCCTGCCTCCCATGCGTGCCCTCCCTCGTTCCTGCCCTTGGGGCCCTCATGCCGCCGCCCCTCGCCTTTCCCTTGGGTCGCCCTGGATGCCCAAGCCACCGGACAACCGGCTCCCCCTGGTGACTGGGCACGCCTACACCTTCTCCCACCAGCCCTGCGCTGCGCTCCAGCCCCGCAGGGCCTTCTCTTCCTTCCCGCCGACCACCGTCCCTTTGCCCCTGGGCCCCGCCCTGGGCCCTCGCTCCCTCTGCCCAGCACCAAAGATGGCCGACCGCCCTGGACCTTGGGGCCGCTGGCACCCTGAGCCTAAGTCCTTCTCCCCACAGCAGCGCACCTAACAGCGAGGCCCGCTCCCTCAGCAAGGCAGTGGGGGCGCGCCCGGCACCACGGCGTCGGCGTCGAGGGGTACCCCCAAATAAACGACGAGACCAAGGAAAGAGTCCCCCGCATGCCCCTAGGCCAGTGTAGTTGCTGGGCAGGCATGGGAGCAGAAGGGGATTCCAGGCAACTTGGCTGTGCTTCCTGGCGCTCCGAGGGGCTCCTCTAGCAGCACCAGGGCGCGGTCAGCTTGCCAAAACCTGGCCAAGCTCCACCACACCCCCAGAGGCTAGCTGCCTCGCCAACACAGCCTCCGGTGTGTGTGGTGTGTGTCTGGGTCCCTTGCGTGCACCGGCGAGGCTGTCCCTTTCCGTGTCCCCATCCGCATCCAGGTCAGGATCTCTGTGTGTCTGTTCGGGGGTTCAGTGCGGGTCTGTGTGTTGGATCCTCGGTCTCCCCGTGTCTCTCTCTTCCTCTCTCGCTCCGACTACCCCTCCGTGTGTATCTCTGGCTTTCCCTGTGTGTCTTTGTGTCTGTCTATGTCAGCCGGGCTCCCGTATCTCTCAGTCCTGTCCTGGTGATGGGGGGTTCGTGGGGGGGGGGTGTCACGGGAAGGTTAGAGGGGGACGGGCCACGGCGGTGGACTGCTGCCCAGGGTCTCTGGTGGCGCCCTTGACTTCGGGCCGCCATTGAGCAAGGCGGGGTGGCTTGCCACGCTAGACCCAGGGCTGCGGTTGGGGAGTTGGGGGCGCTGAGAACACTCCGCATGCCTGCCTCCAAGACCGAACGCCCCCCCTAGGCATCTCGGGTTCCAAACGACAGCGGCGGCGGAGGCGGCGGTGGCGGCGGGGGAGGAGGAGGAGGAGGAGGAGGAGGCGGCGGCGGGAGCGGCGGCGGAGGGGGCGGTCCTGCTGGGAAGTCCAGAGACACTTGGGGAGATCGCCAGGACTTCTGCGACTCTGAGATGCTGGAGGCGCCTCACCCCAAGGCAGGCTCGCAGGCACGCAGGAGCAAAGCACAGGGCAGGTGGAGGGGTGACAAGAGGAGCACGCTGGGGCCCGGAGGCCCAGAGCAGTCTGATGTGGGTCGCAGCAGCAGCCTCTCAGGCCTATGGCCCTAGTGGCCTGATGGCAGCGCATCTCTTCTGCTCTTGGAAGCTAAGCAGGGTCGGATCCGGTCAGGACTTGGATGGGAGACCGTTCCCGGGTGCCCTGGACTCTGGTTCTGAGGCTACTTTCTTGGCTTTTTTCTTTCTCCTTCGGCCTCCCTTCTTCTCCCTGTGCCTCCACCGCCCCCCTTTGCCCAGCAAGCCTTCCTCCAAACATCCCTTGCTCCGCTGCCCCCTTACTCCCGGGCACCCCACGGCGATTCACAGGCCCGCTGGAGCCGCCCGCTGCAGGGACTGGCGGCTCCAACCCAGCTCCTCCAACTCCAAGCAACAAGGCCCACCCTCACAGGAACCAGTGGGGCTCGCTGGGCGGCGATGGGAACGGGGTGGGGAGGTTGAGGCAGCAGAGAGGACAGCCGCAACGGAGGGAGGGAGTGGGCGAAGGTGGCGAGGACTGGGGGGGCGTTGGGGCGGGGGGAGGGCGTGCGGGAGTTGACCCTGCCTCCCATGCGTGCACTCCCTGGTTCCTGGCCTTGGGGCCCTCATGCCGCCGCCCCTCGCCATTCCCTTGGGCCGCCCTGGATGCCCAAGCCGCCGGACAACCGGCTCCCCCTGGTGACTGGGCACGCCTACACCTTCTCCCACCAGCCCTGGGCTGCGCTCCAGCCCCGCAGGGCCTTCTCTTCCTTCCCGCCGACCACCGTCCCTTTGCCCCTGGGCCCCGCCCTGGGCCCTCCCTCCCTCTGCCCTGCACCAAAATGGCCGACCGCCCTGGCCCTCGGGGCCGCTGGCACCCTGGGCCGAAGTCCTTCTCCCCACAGCAGCGCAGCTAACAGCAAGGCCCGCTCCCTCAGCAAGGCAGTGGGGGCGCGCCCGGCACCACGGCATCGGCGTCGAGGGGTACCCCCAAATAAACGACGAGACCAAGGAAAGAGTCCCCCGCATGCCCCCAGGCCAGTGTGGTTGCTGGGCAGGCATGGGAGCAGAAGGGGATTCCAGGCAACTTGGCTGTGCTTCCTGGCGCTCCGAGGGGCTCCTCTAGCAGCACCAGGGCGCGGTCAGCTTGCCAAAACCTGGCCAAGCTCCACCACACCCCCAGAGGCTAGCTGCCTCGCCAACACAGCCTCCGGTGTGTGTGGTGTGTGTCTGGGTCCCTTGCGTGCACCGGCGAGTCCGTCCCTTTCCGTGTCCCCATCCGCATCCAGGTCAGGGTCTCTGTCTGTCTGTTCGGGGGTTCAGTGCGGGTCTGTGTGTTGGATCCTCGTTCTCCCCGTGTCTCTCTCTTCCTCTCTCGCTCCGACTACCCCTCCGTGTGCCTCTCTGTCTTTCCCTGTGTGTCTGTGTGTCTGACTCTGTCAGCCGGGCTCCCGTATCTCTCAGTCCTGTCCTGGTGATGGGGGGTGCGTGGGGGGTTGTCAGGGGAAGGTTGGCGGGGGTGGGGCCACGGGGGTGGACTGCTGCCCAGGGTCTCTGGTTGGGGAGTTCGGGGCGCTGTGAACACTCCGCATGCCTGCCTCCAAGACCGAACGCCCCCCCTAGGCATCTCGGGTTCCAAACCACAGTGGCAGTGGCGGCGGCGGCGGCGGCGTAGGAGGAGGCGACGGCGGCGGGAGCGGCGGCGGAGGGGGCGGTCCGGCTGGGAAGTCCAGAGACAGTTGGGGAGATCGCCGGGACTTCTGCGACTCTGAGATGCTGGAGGCGCCTCACCCCAAGGCAGGCGCGCAGGCACGCAGGAGCCAAGGCCAGGGCAGGCGGAGGGGTTGACGAGAGGAGCACGCTGGGGCTCGGAGGCCAAGAGCAGTCTGCTGGGAGTCGCAGCATCAGCCTCTCAGGCCTTTGGCCCTAGCGGCCTGATGGCAGCGCATCTCTTCTGCTCTTGGAAGCTAAGCAGGGTCGGATCCGCTCAGGACTTGGATGGGAGACCGTTCCCGGGTGCCCTGCACTCTTGTTCTGAGGCTACTTTCTTGGCTTTTTTCTTTCTCCTTCGGCCTCCCTTCTTCTCCCTGTGTCTCCACCGTCCCCCTTTGCCCAGCAAGCCTTCCTCCAAACATCCCTTGCCCCGTTGCCCCCTTACCCCCGGGCACCCCACGGCGGTTCATAGGCCCGCTGGAGCCGCCCGCTGCAGCGACAGGCGGCTCGAATCCAGCTCCTCCAACTCCAAGTCACAAGGCCCACCCTCACAGGAACCAGTGGGGCTCGCTGGGGGGCGATGGGAACGGGGTGTGGAGGCTGAGGCCTCAGAGAGGGCAGCCGCTACGGAGGGAGGGAGTGGGCGAAGGTGGCGAGGACTGGGGGGCGATGGGGAGGGGGGAGCGCGTGCGGGAGTTCACCCTGCCTCCCATGCGTGCCCTCCCTCGTTCCTGCCCTTGGGGCCCTCATGCCGCCGCCCCTCGCCTTTCCCTTGGGTCGCCCTGGATGCCCAAGCCACCGGACAACCGGCTCCCCCTGGTGACTGGGCACGCCTACACCTTCTCCCACCAGCCCTGCGCTGCGCTCCAGCCCCGCAGGGCCTTCTCTTCCTTCCCGCCGACCACCGTCCCTTTGCCCCTGGGCCCCGCCCTGGGCCCTCGCTCCCTCTGCCCAGCACCAAAGATGGCCGACCGCCCTGGACCTTGGGGCCGCTGGCACCCTGAGCCTAAGTCCTTCTCCCCACAGCAGCGCACCTAACAGCGAGGCCCGCTCCCTCAGCAAGGCAGTGGGGGCGCGCCCGGCACCACGGCGTCGGCGTCGAGGGGTACCCCCAAATAAACGACGAGACCAAGGAAAGAGTCCCCCGCATGCCCCTAGGCCAGTGTAGTTGCTGGGCAGGCATGGGAGCAGAAGGGGATTCCAGGCAACTTGGCTGTGCTTCCTGGCGCTCCGAGGGGCTCCTCTAGCAGCACCAGGGCGCGGTCAGCTTGCCAAAACCTGGCCAAGCTCCACCACACCCCCAGAGGCTAGCTGCCTCGCCAACACAGCCTCCGGTGTGTGTGGTGTGTGTCTGGGTCCCTTGCGTGCACCGGCGAGGCTGTCCCTTTCCGTGTCCCCATCCGCATCCAGGTCAGGATCTCTGTGTGTCTGTTCGGGGGTTCAGTGCGGGTCTGTGTGTTGGATCCTCGGTCTCCCCGTGTCTCTCTCTTCCTCTCTCGCTCCGACTACCCCTCCGTGTGTATCTCTGGCTTTCCCTGTGTGTCTTTGTGTCTGTCTATGTCAGCCGGGCTCCCGTATCTCTCAGTCCTGTCCTGGTGATGGGGGGTTCGTGGGGGGGGGGTGTCACGGGAAGGTTAGAGGGGGACGGGCCACGGCGGTGGACTGCTGCCCAGGGTCTCTGGTGGCGCCCTTGACTTCGGGCCGCCATTGAGCAAGGCGGGGTGGCTTGCCACGCTAGACCCAGGGCTGCGGTTGGGGAGTTGGGGGCGCTGAGAACACTCCGCATGCCTGCCTCCAAGACCGAACGCCCCCCCTAGGCATCTCGGGTTCCAAACGACAGCGGCGGCGGAGGCGGCGGTGGCGGCGGGGGAGGAGGAGGAGGAGGAGGAGGAGGCGGCGGCGGGAGCGGCGGCGGAGGGGGCGGTCCTGCTGGGAAGTCCAGAGACACTTGGGGAGATCGCCAGGACTTCTGCGACTCTGAGATGCTGGAGGCGCCTCACCCCAAGGCAGGCTCGCAGGCACGCAGGAGCAAAGCACAGGGCAGGTGGAGGGGTGACAAGAGGAGCACGCTGGGGCCCGGAGGCCCAGAGCAGTCTGATGTGGGTCGCAGCAGCAGCCTCTCAGGCCTATGGCCCTAGTGGCCTGATGGCAGCGCATCTCTTCTGCTCTTGGAAGCTAAGCAGGGTCGGATCCGGTCAGGACTTGGATGGGAGACCGTTCCCGGGTGCCCTGGACTCTGGTTCTGAGGCTACTTTCTTGGCTTTTTTCTTTCTCCTTCGGCCTCCCTTCTTCTCCCTGTGCCTCCACCGCCCCCCTTTGCCCAGCAAGCCTTCCTCCAAACATCCCTTGCTCCGCTGCCCCCTTACTCCCGGGCACCCCACGGCGATTCACAGGCCCGCTGGAGCCGCCCGCTGCAGGGACTGGCGGCTCCAACCCAGCTCCTCCAACTCCAAGCAACAAGGCCCACCCTCACAGGAACCAGTGGGGCTCGCTGGGCGGCGATGGGAACGGGGTGGGGAGGTTGAGGCAGCAGAGAGGACAGCCGCAACGGAGGGAGGGAGTGGGCGAAGGTGGCGAGGACTGGGGGGGCGTTGGGGCGGGGGGAGGGCGTGCGGGAGTTGACCCTGCCTCCCATGCGTGCACTCCCTGGTTCCTGGCCTTGGGGCCCTCATGCCGCCGCCCCTCGCCATTCCCTTGGGCCGCCCTGGATGCCCAAGCCGCCGGACAACCGGCTCCCCCTGGTGACTGGGCACGCCTACACCTTCTCCCACCAGCCCTGGGCTGCGCTCCAGCTCCGCAGGGCCTTCTCTTCCTTCCCGCCGACCACCGTCCCTTTGCCCCTGGGCCCCGCCCTGGGCCCTCCCTCCCTCTGCCCAGCACCAAAGATGGCCGACCGCCCTGGCCCTCGGGGCCGCTGGCACCCTGGGCCGAAGTCTTTCTCCCCACAGCAGCGCAGCTAACAGCAAGGCCCCCTCCCTCAGCAAGGCAGTGGGGGCGCGCCCGGCACCACGGCGTCGGCGTCGAGGGGTACCCCCAAATAAACGACGAGACCAAGGAAAGAGTCCCCCGCATGCCCCCAGGCCAGTGTGGTTGCTGGGCAGGCATGGGAGCAGAAGGGGATTCCAGGCAACTTGGCTGTGCTTCCTGGCGCTCCGAGGGGCTCCTCTAGCAGCACCAGGGCGCGGTGAGCTTGCCAAAACCTGGCCAAGCTCCACCACACCCCCAGAGCCTAGCTGCCTCGCCAACACAGCCTCCGGTGTGTGTGGTGTGTGTCTGGGTCCCTTGCGTGCACCGGCGAGTCCGTCCCTTTCCGTATCCCCATCCGCATCCAGGTCAGGGTCTCTGTGTGTCTGTTCGGGGGTTCAGTGCGGGTCTGAGTGTTGGATCCTCGTTCTCCCCGTGTCTCTCTCTTCCTCTCTCGCTCCGACTACCCCTCCGTGTGCCTGTCTGTCTTTCCCTGTGTGTCTGTGTGTCTGTCTCTGTCAGCCGGGCTCCCGTATCGCTCAGTCCTGTCCTGGTGATGGGGGGTGCGTGGGGGGGGTGTCAGGGGAAGGTTGGCGGGGGAGGGGCCACGGGGGTGGACTGCTGCCCAGGGTCTCTGGTTGGGGAGTTCGGGGCGCTGTGAACACTCCGCATGCCTGCCTCCAAGACCGAACGCCCCCCCTAGGCATCTCGGGTTCCAAACCACAGTGGCAGTGGCGGCGGCGGCGGCGGCGTAGGAGGAGGCGACGGCGGCGGGAGCGGCGGCGGAGGGGGCGGTCCGGCTGGGAAGTCCAGAGACAGTTGGGGAGATCGCCGGGACTTCTGGGACTCTGAGATGCTGGAGGCGCCTCACCCCAAGGCAGGCTCGCAGGCACGCAGGAGCCAAAGCCAGGGCAGGCGGAGGGGTTGACGAGAGGAGCACGCTGGGGCTCGGAGGCCCAGAGCAGTCTGCTGTGGGTCGCAGCAGCAGCCTCTCAGGCCTCTGGCCCTAGCGGCCTGATGGCAGCGCATCTCTTCTGCTCTTGGAAGCTAAGCAGGGTCGGATCCGCTCAGGACTTGGATGGGAGACCGTTCCCGGGTGCCCTGCACTCTTGTTCTGAGGCTACTTTCTTGGCTTTTTTCTTTCTCCTTCGGCCTCCCTTCTTCTCCCTGTGCCTCCACCGCCCCCCTTTGCCCAGCAAGCCTTCCTCCAAACATCCCTTGCCCCGTTGCCCCCTTACCCCCGGGCACCCCACGGCGGTTCACAGGCCCGCTGGAGCCGCCCGCTACAGCGACAGGCGGCTCCAACCCAGCTCCTCCAACTCCAAGTCACAAGGCCCACCCTCACAGGAACCAGTGGGGCTCGCGGGGGGGCGATGGGAAGGGGGTGGGGAGGCTGAGGCGGCAGAGAGGGCTGCCGCTTCGGAGGGAGGGAGTGGGCGAAGGTGGCGAGGACTGGGGGGGCGATGGGGCGGGGGGAGCGCGGGCGGGAGTTCACCCTGCCTCCCATGCGTGCACTCCCTGGTTCCTGGCCTTGGGGCCCTCATGCCGCCGCCCCTCGCCATTCCCTTGGGCCGCCCTGGATGCCCAAGCCGCCGAACAACCGGCTCCCCCTGGTGACTGGGCACGCCTACACCTTCTCCCACCAGCCCTGGGCTGCGCTCCAGCCCCGCAGGGCCTTCTCTTCCTTCCCGCCGACCACCGTCCCTTTGCCCCTGGGCCCCGCCCTGGGCCCTCCCTCCCTCTGCCCTGCACCAAAATGGCCGACCGCCCTGGCCCTCGGGGCCGCTGGCACCCTGGGCCGAAGTCCTTCTCCCCACAGCAGCGCAGCTAACAGCAAGGCCCGCTCCCTCAGCAAGGCAGTGGGGGCGCGCCCGGCACCACGGCATCGGCGTCGAGGGGTACCCCCAAATAAACGACGAGACCAAGGAAAGAGTCCCCCGCATGCCCCCAGGCCAGTGTGGTTGCTGGGCAGGCATGGGAGCAGAAGGGGATTCCAGGCAACTTGGCTGTGCTTCCTGGCGCTCCGAGGGGCTCCTCTAGCAGCACCAGGGCGCGGTCAGCTTGCCAAAACCTGGCCAAGCTCCACCACACCCCCAGAGGCTAGCTGCCTCGCCAACACAGCCTCCGGTGTGTGTGGTGTGTGTCTGGGTCCCTTGCGTGCACCGGCGAGTCCGTCCCTTTCCGTGTCCCCATCCGCATCCAGGTCAGGGTCTCTGTCTGTCTGTTCGGGGGTTCAGTGCGGGTCTGTGTGTTGGATCCTCGTTCTCCCCGTGTCTCTCTCTTCCTCTCTCGCTCCGACTACCCCTCCGTGTGCCTCTCTGTCTTTCCCTGTGTGTCTGTGTGTCTGTCTCTGTCAGCCGGGCTCCCGTATCTCTCAGTCCTGTCCTGGTGATGGGGGGTGCGTGGGGGGTTGTCAGGGGAAGGTTGGCGGGGGTGGGGCCACGGGGGTGGACTGCTGCCCAGGGTCTCTGGTTGGGGAGTTCGGGGCGCTGTGAACACTCCGCATGCCTGCCTCCAAGACCGAACGCCCCCCCTAGGCATCTCGGGTTCCAAACCACAGTGGCGGCGGCGGCGGCGGCGTAGGAGGAGGCGACGGCGGCGGGAGCGGCGGCGGAGGGGGCGGTCCGGCTGGGAAGTCCAGAGACAGTTGGGGAGATCGCCGGGACTTCTGCGACTCTGAGATGCTGGAGGCGCCTCACCCCAAGGCAGGCGCGCAGGCACGCAGGAGCCAAGGCCAGGGCAGGCGGAGGGGTTGACGAGAGGAGCACGCTGGGGCTCGGAGGCCAAGAGCAGTCTGCTGGGAGTCGCAGCATCAGCCTCTCAGGCCTTTGGCCCTAGCGGCCTGATGGCAGCGCATCTCTTCTGCTCTTGGAAGCTAAGCAGGGTCGGATCCGCTCAGGACTTGGATGGGAGACCGTTCCCGGGTGCCCTGCACTCTTGTTCTGAGGCTACTTTCTTGGCTTTTTTCTTTCTCCTTCGGCCTCCCTTCTTCTCCCTGTGCCTCCACCGCCCCCCTTTGCCCAGCAAGCCTTCCTCCAAACATCCCTTGCCCCGTTGCCCCCTTACCCCCGGGCACCCCACGGCGGTTCATAGGCCCGCTGGAGCCGCCCGCTGCAGCGACAGGCGGCTCGAATCCAGCTCCTCCAACTCCAAGTCACAAGGCCCACCCTCACAGGAACCAGTGGGGCTCGCTGGGGGGCGATGGGAACGGGGTGTGGAGGCTGAGGCCTCAGAGAGGGCAGCCGCTACGGAGGGAGGGAGTGGGCGAAGGTGGCGAGGACTGGGGGGCGATGGGGAGGGGGGAGCGCGTGCGGGAGTTCACCCTGCCTCCCATGCGTGCCCTCCCTCGTTCCTGCCCTTGGGGCCCTCATGCCGCCGCCCCTTGCCTTTCCCTTGGGTCGCCCTGGATGCCCAAGCCACCGGACAACAGGCTCCCCCTGGTGACTGGGCACGCCTACACCTTCTCCCACCAGCCCTGCGCTGCGCTCCAGCCCCGCAGGGCCTTCTCTTCCTTCCCGCCGACCACCGTCCCTTTGCCCCTGGGCCCCGCCCTGGGCCCTCGCTCCCTCTGCCCAGCACCAAAGATGGCCGACCGCCCTGGACCTTGGGGCCGCTGGCACCCTGAGCCTAAGTCCTTCTCCCCACAGCAGCGCACCTAACAGCGAGGCCCGCTCCCTCAGCAAGGCAGTGGGGGCGCGCCCGGCACCACGGCGTCGGCGTCGAGGGGTACCCCCAAATAAACGACGAGACCAAGGAAAGAGTCCCCCGCATGCCCCCAGGCCAGTGTAGTTGCTGGGCAGGCATGGGAGCAGAAGGGGATTCCAGGCAACTTGGCTGTGCTTCCTGGCGCTCCGAGGGGCTCCTCTAGCAGCACCAGGGCGCGGTCAGCTTGCCAAAACCTGGCCAAGCTCCACCACACCCCCAGAGGCTAGCTGCCTCGCCAACACAGCCTCCGGTGTGTGTGGTGTGTGTCTGGGTCCCTTGCGTGCACCGGCGAGGCTGTCCCTTTCCGTGTCCCCATCCGCATCCAGGTCAGGATCTCTGTGTGTCTGTTCGGGGGTTCAGTGCGGGTCTGTGTGTTGGATCCTCGGTCTCCCCGTGTCTCTCTCTTCCTCTCTCGCTCCGACTACCCCTCCGTGCGTATCTCTGGCTTTCCCTGTGTGTCTTTGTGTCTGTCTATGTCAGCCGGGCTCCCGTATCTCTCAGTCCTGTCCTGGTGATGGGGGGTTCGTGGGGGGGGGTGTCACGGGAAGGTTAGAGGGGGACGGGCCACGGCGGTGGACTGCTGCCCAGGGTCTCTGGTGGCGCCCTTGACTTCGGGCCGCCATTGAGCAAGGCGGGGTGGCTTGCCACGCTAGACCCAGGGCTGCGGTTGGGGAGTTGGGGGCGCTGAGAACACTCCGCATGCCTGCCTCCAAGACCGAACGCCCCCCCTAGGCATCTCGGGTTCCAAACGACAGCGGCGGCGGAGGCGGCGGTGGCGGCGGGGGAGGAGGAGGAGGAGGAGGAGGAGGAGGAGGAGGAGGCGGCGGCGGGAGCGGCGGCGGAGGGGGCGGTCCTGCTGGGAAGTCCAGAGACACTTGGGGAGATCGCCAGGACTTCTGCGACTCTGAGATGCTGGAGGCGCCTCACCCCAAGGCAGGCTCGCAGGCACGCAGGAGCAAAGCACAGGGCAGGTGGAGGGGTGACAAGAGGAGCACGCTGGGGCCCGGAGGCCCAGAGCAGTCTGATGTGGGTCGCAGCAGCAGCCTCTCAGGCCTATGGCCCTAGTGGCCTGATGGCAGCGCATCTCTTCTGCTCTTGGAAGCTAAGCAGGGTCGGATCCGGTCAGGACTTGGATGGGAGACCGTTCCCGGGTGCCCTGGACTCTGGTTCTGAGGCTACTTTCTTGGCTTTTTTCTTTCTCCTTCGGCCTCCCTTCTTCTCCCTGTGCCTCCACCGCCCCCCTTTGCCCAGCAAGCCTTCCTCCAAACATCCCTTGCTCCGCTGCCCCCTTACTCCCGGGCACCCCACGGCGATTCACAGGCCCGCTGGAGCCGCCCGCTGCAGGGACTGGCGGCTCCAACCCAGCTCCTCCAACTCCAAGCAACAAGGCCCACCCTCACAGGAACCAGTGGGGCTCGCTGGGCGGCGATGGGAACGGGGTGGGGAGGTTGAGGCAGCAGAGAGGACAGCCGCAACGGAGGGAGGGAGTGGGCGAAGGTGGCGAGGACTGGGGGGGCGTTGGGGCGGGGGGAGGGCGTGCGGGAGTTGACCCTGCCTCCCATGCGTGCACTCCCTGGTTCCTGGCCTTGGGGCCCTCATGCCGCCGCCCCTCGCCATTCCCTTGGGCCGCCCTGGATGCCCAAGCCGCCGGACAACCGGCTCCCCCTGGTGACTGGGCACGCCTACACCTTCTCCCACCAGCCCTGGGCTGCACTCCAGCTCCGCAGGGCCTTCTCTTCCTTCCCGCCGACCACCGTCCCTTTGCCCCTGGGCCCCGCCCTGGGCCCTCCCTCCCTCTGCCCAGCACCAAAGATGGCCGACCGCCCTGGCCCTCGGGGCCGCTGGCACCCTGGGCCGAAGTCTTTCTCCCCACAGCAGCGCAGCTAACAGCAAGGCCCCCTCCCTCAGCAAGGCAGTGGGGGCGCGCCCGGCACCACGGCGTCGGCGTCGAGGGGTACCCCCAAATAAACGACGAGACCAAGGAAAGAGTCCCCCGCATGCCCCCAGGCCAGTGTGGTTGCTGGGCAGGCATGGGAGCAGAAGGGGATTCCAGGCAACTTGGCTGTGCTTCCTGGCGCTCCGAGGGGCTCCTCTAGCAGCACCAGGGCGCGGTGAGCTTGCCAAAACCTGGCCAAGCTCCACCACACCCCCAGAGCCTAGCTGCCTCGCCAACACAGCCTCCGGTGTGTGTGGTGTGTGTCTGGGTCCCTTGCGTGCACCGGCGAGTCCGTCCCTTTCCGTATCCCCATCCGCATCCAGGTCAGGGTCTCTGTGTGTCTGTTCGGGGGTTCAGTGCGGGTCTGAGTGTTGGATCCTCGTTCTCCCCGTGTCTCTCTCTTCCTCTCTCGCTCCGACTACCCCTCCGTGTGCCTGTCTGTCTTTCCCTGTGTGTCTGTGTGTCTGTCTCTGTCAGCCGGGCTCCCGTATCGCTCAGTCCTGTCCTGGTGATGGGGGGTGCGTGGGGGGGGTGTCAGGGGAAGGTTGGCGGGGGAGGGGCCACGGGGGTGGACTGCTGCCCAGGGTCTCTGGTTGGGGAGTTCGGGGCGCTGTGAACACTCCGCATGCCTGCCTCCAAGACCGAACGCCCCCCCTAGGCATCTCGGGTTCCAAACCACAGTGGCAGTGGCGGCGGCGGCGGCGGCGTAGGAGGAGGCGGCGGCGGCGGGAGCGGCGGCGGAGGGGGCGGTCCGGCTGGGAAGTCCAGAGACAGTTGGGGAGATCGCCGGGACTTCTGGGACTCTGAGATGCTGGAGGCGCCTCACCCCAAGGCAGGCTCGCAGGCACGCAGGAGCCAAGCCCAGGGCAGGCGGAGGGGTTGACGAGAGGAGCACGCTGGGGCTCGGAGGCCCAGAGCAGTCTGCTGTGGGTCGCAGCAGCAGCCCCTCAGGCCTCTGGCCCTAGCGGCCTGATGGCAGCGCATCTCTTCTGCTCTTGGAAGCTAAGCAGGGTCGGATCCGCTCAGGACTTGGATGGGAGACCGTTCCCGGGTGCCCTGGACTCTGGTTCTGAGGCTACTTTCTTGGCTTTTTTCTTTCTCCTTCGGCCTCCCTTCTTCTCCCTGTGCCTCCACCGCCCCCCTTTGCCCAGCAAGCCTTCCTCCAAACATCCCTTGCTCCGCTGCCCCCTTACTCCCGGGCACCCCACGGCGATTCACAGGCCCGCTGGAGCCGCCCGCTGCAGGGACTGGCGGCTCCAACCCAGCTCCTCCAACTCCAAGCAACAAGGCCCACCCTCACAGGAACCAGTGGGGCTCGCTGGGCGGCGATGGGAACGGGGTGGGGAGGTTGAGGCAGCAGAGAGGACAGCCGCAACGGAGGGAGGGAGTGGGCGAAGGTGGCGAGGACTGGGGGGGCGTTGGGGCGGGGGGAGGGCGTGCGGGAGTTGACCCTGCCTCCCATGCGTGCACTCCCTGGTTCCTGGCCTTGGGGCCCTCATGCCGCCGCCCCTCGCCATTCCCTTGGGCCGCCCTGGATGCCCAAGCCGCCGGACAACCGGCTCCCCCTGGTGACTGGGCATGCCTACACCTTCTCCCACCAGCCCTGGGCTGCACTCCAGCTCCGCAGGGCCTTCTCTTCCTTCCCGCTGACCACCGTCCCTTTGCCCCTGGGCCCCGCCCTGGGCCCTCCCTCCCTCTGCCCAGCACCAAAGATGGCCGACCGCCCTGGCCCTCGGGGCCGCTGGCACCCTGGGCCGAAGTCCTTCTCCCCACAGCAGCGCAGCTAACAGCAAGGCCCGCTCCCTCAGCAAGGCAGTGGGGGCGCGCCCGGCACCACGGCGTCGGCGTCGAGGGGTACCCCCAAATAAACGACGAGACCAAGGAAAGAGTCCCCCGCATGCCCCCAGGCCAGTGTGGTTGCTGGGCAGGCATGGGAGCAGAAGGGGATTCCAGGCAACTTGGCTGTGCTTCCTGGCGCTCCGAGGGTGTCCTCTAGCAGCACCAGGGCGCGGTCAGCTTGCCAAAACCTGGCCAAGCTCCACCACACCCCCAGAGGCTAGCTGCCTCGCCAACACAGCCTCCGGTGTGTGTGGTGTGTGTCTGGGTCCCTTGCGTGCACCGGCGAGTCCGTCCCTTTCCGTGTCCCCATCCGCATCCAGGTCAGGGTCTCTGTCTGTCTCTTCGGGGGTTCAGTGCGGGTCTGTGTGTTGGATCCTCGTTCTCCCCGTGTCTCTCTCTTCCTCTCTCGCTCCGACTACCCCTCCGTGTGCCTCTCTGTCTTTCCCTGTGTGTCTGTGTGTCTGTCTCTGTCAGCCGGGCTCCCGTATCTCTCAGTCCTGTCCTGGTGATGGGGGGTGCCTGGGGGGTTGTCAGGGGAAGGTTGGCGGGGGTGGGGCCACGGGGGTGGACTGCTGCCCAGGGTCTCTGGTTGGGGAGTTCGGGGCGCTGTGAACACTCCGCATGCCTGCCTCCAAGACCGAACGCCCCCCCTAGGCATCTCGGGTTCCAAACCACAGTGGCAGTGGCGGCGGCGGCGGCGGCGTAGGAGGAGGCGACGGCGGCGGGAGCGGCGGCGGAGGGGGCGGTCCGGCTGGGAAGTCCAGAGACAGTTGGGGAGATCGCCGGGACTTCTGCGACTCTGAGATGCTGGAGGCGCCTCACCCCAAGGCAGGCGCGCAGGCACGCAGGAGCCAAGGCCAGGGCAGGCGGAGGGGTTGACGAGAGGAGCACGCTGGGGCTCGGAGGCCAAGAGCAGTCTGCTGGGAGTCGCAGCATCAGCCTCTCAGGCCTTTGGCCCTAGCGGCCTGATGGCAGCGCATCTCTTCTGCTCTTGGAAGCTAAGCAGGGTCGGATCCGCTCAGGACTTGGATGGGAGACCGTTCCCGGGTGCCCTGCACTCTTGTTCTGAGGCTACTTTCTTGGCTTTTTTCTTTCTCCTTCGGCCTCCCTTCTTCTCCCTGTGTCTCCACCGTCCCCCTTTGCCCAGCAAGCCTTCCTCCAAACATCCCTTGCCCCGTTGCCCCCTTACCCCCGGGCACCCCACGGCGGTTCATAGGCCCGCTGGAGCCGCCCGCTGCAGCGACAGGCGGCTCGAATCCAGCTCCTCCAACTCCAAGTCACAAGGCCCACCCTCACAGGAACCAGTGGGGCTCGCTGGGGGGCGATGGGAACGGGGTGTGGAGGCTGAGGCCTCAGAGAGGGCAGCCGCTACGGAGGGAGGGAGTGGGCGAAGGTGGCGAGGACTGGGGGGCGATGGGGAGGGGGGAGCGCGTGCGGGAGTTCACCCTGCCTCCCATGCGTGCCCTCCCTCGTTCCTGCCCTTGGGGCCCTCATGCCGCCGCCCCTCGCCTTTCCCTTGGGTCGCCCTGGATGCCCAAGCCACCGGACAACCGGCTCCCCCTGGTGACTGGGCACGCCTACACCTTCTCCCACCAGCCCTGCGCTGCGCTCCAGCCCCGCAGGGCCTTCTCTTCCTTCCCGCCGACCACCGTCCCTTTGCCCCTGGGCCCCGCCCTGGGCCCTCGCTCCCTCTGCCCAGCACCAAAGATGGCCGACCGCCCTGGACCTTGGGGCCGCTGGCACCCTGAGCCTAAGTCCTTCTCCCCACAGCAGCGCACCTAACAGCGAGGCCCGCTCCCTCAGCAAGGCAGTGGGGGCGCGCCCGGCACCACGGCGTCGGCGTCGAGGGGTACCCCCAAATAAACGACGAGACCAAGGAAAGAGTCCCCCGCATGCCCCTAGGCCAGTGTAGTTGCTGGGCAGGCATGGGAGCAGAAGGGGATTCCAGGCAACTTGGCTGTGCTTCCTGGCGCTCCGAGGGGCTCCTCTAGCAGCACCAGGGCGCGGTCAGCTTGCCAAAACCTGGCCAAGCTCCACCACACCCCCAGAGGCTAGCTGCCTCGCCAACACAGCCTCCGGTGTGTGTGGTGTGTGTCTGGGTCCCTTGCGTGCACCGGCGAGGCTGTCCCTTTCCGTGTCCCCATCCGCATCCAGGTCAGGATCTCTGTGTGTCTGTTCGGGGGTTCAGTGCGGGTCTGTGTGTTGGATCCTCGGTCTCCCCGTGTCTCTCTCTTCCTCTCTCGCTCCGACTACCCCTCCGTGTGTATCTCTGGCTTTCCCTGTGTGTCTTTGTGTCTGTCTATGTCAGCCGGGCTCCCGTATCTCTCAGTCCTGTCCTGGTGATGGGGGGTTCGTGGGGGGGGGGTGTCACGGGAAGGTTAGAGGGGGACGGGCCACGGCGGTGGACTGCTGCCCAGGGTCTCTGGTGGCGCCCTTGACTTCGGGCCGCCATTGAGCAAGGCGGGGTGGCTTGCCACGCTAGACCCAGGGCTGCGGTTGGGGAGTTGGGGGCGCTGAGAACACTCCGCATGCCTGCCTCCAAGACCGAACGCCCCCCCTAGGCATCTCGGGTTCCAAACGACAGCGGCGGCGGAGGCGGCGGTGGCGGCGGGAGGAGGAGGAGGAGGAGGAGGAGGAGGAGGCGGCGGCGGGAGCGGCGGCGGAGGGGGCGGTCCTGCTGGGAAGTCCAGAGACACTTGGGGAGATCGCCAGGACTTCTGCGACTCTGAGATGCTGGAGGCGCCTCACCCCAAGGCAGGCTCGCAGGCACGCAGGAGCAAAGCACAGGGCAGGTGGAGGGGTGACAAGAGGAGCACGCTGGGGCCCGGAGGCCCAGAGCAGTCTGATGTGGGTCGCAGCAGCAGCCTCTCAGGCCTATGGCCCTAGTGGCCTGATGGCAGCGCATCTCTTCTGCTCTTGGAAGCTAAGCAGGGTCGGATCCGGTCAGGACTTGGATGGGAGACCGTTCCCGGGTGCCCTGGACTCTGGTTCTGAGGCTACTTTCTTGGCTTTTTTCTTTCTCCTTCGGCCTCCCTTCTTCTCCCTGTGCCTCCACCGCCCCCCTTTGCCCAGCAAGCCTTCCTCCAAACATCCCTTGCTCCGCTGCCCCCTTACTCCCGGGCACCCCACGGCGATTCACAGGCCCGCTGGAGCCGCCCGCTGCAGGGACTGGCGGCTCCAACCCAGCTCCTCCAACTCCAAGCAACAAGGCCCACCCTCACAGGAACCAGTGGGGCTCGCTGGGCGGCGATGGGAACGGGGTGGGGAGGTTGAGGCAGCAGAGAGGACAGCCGCAACGGAGGGAGGGAGTGGGCGAAGGTGGCGAGGACTGGGGGGGCGTTGGGGCGGGGGGAGGGCGTGCGGGAGTTGACCCTGCCTCCCATGCGTGCACTCCCTGGTTCCTGGCCTTGGGGCCCTCATGCCGCCGCCCCTCGCCATTCCCTTGGGCCGCCCTGGATGCCCAAGCCGCCGGACAACCGGCTCCCCCTGGTGACTGGGCACGCCTACACCTTCTCCCACCAGCCCTGGGCTGCGCTCCAGCCCCGCAGGGCCTTCTCTTCCTTCCCGCCGACCACCGTCCCTTTGCCCCTGGGCCCCGCCCTGGGCCCTCCCTCCCTCTGCCCTGCACCAAAATGGCCGACCGCCCTGGCCCTCGGGGCCGCTGGCACCCTGGGCCGAAGTCCTTCTCCCCACAGCAGCGCAGCTAACAGCAAGGCCCGCTCCCTCAGCAAGGCAGTGGGGGCGCGCCCGGCACCACGGCATCGGCGTCGAGGGGTACCCCCAAATAAACGACGAGACCAAGGAAAGAGTCCCCCGCATGCCCCCAGGCCAGTGTGGTTGCTGGGCAGGCATGGGAGCAGAAGGGGATTCCAGGCAACTTGGCTGTGCTTCCTGGCGCTCCGAGGGGCTCCTCTAGCAGCACCAGGGCGCGGTCAGCTTGCCAAAACCTGGCCAAGCTCCACCACACCCCCAGAGGCTAGCTGCCTCGCCAACACAGCCTCCGGTGTGTGTGGTGTGTGTCTGGGTCCCTTGCGTGCACCGGCGAGTCCGTCCCTTTCCGTGTCCCCATCCGCATCCAGGTCAGGGTCTCTGTCTGTCTGTTCGGGGGTTCAGTGCGGGTCTGTGTGTTGGATCCTCGTTCTCCCCGTGTCTCTCTCTTCCTCTCTCGCTCCGACTACCCCTCCGTGTGCCTCTCTGTCTTTCCCTGTGTGTCTGTGTGTCTGACTCTGTCAGCCGGGCTCCCGTATCTCTCAGTCCTGTCCTGGTGATGGGGGGTGCGTGGGGGGTTGTCAGGGGAAGGTTGGCGGGGGTGGGGCCACGGGGGTGGACTGCTGCCCAGGGTCTCTGGTTGGGGAGTTCGGGGCGCTGTGAACACTCCGCATGCCTGCCTCCAAGACCGAACGCCCCCCCTAGGCATCTCGGGTTCCAAACCACAGTGGCAGTGGCGGCGGCGGCGGCGGCGTAGGAGGAGGCGACGGCGGCGGGAGCGGCGGCGGAGGGGGCGGTCCGGCTGGGAAGTCCAGAGACAGTTGGGGAGATCGCCGGGACTTCTGCGACTCTGAGATGCTGGAGGCGCCTCACCCCAAGGCAGGCGCGCAGGCACGCAGGAGCCAAGGCCAGGGCAGGCGGAGGGGTTGACGAGAGGAGCACGCTGGGGCTCGGAGGCCAAGAGCAGTCTGCTGGGAGTCGCAGCATCAGCCTCTCAGGCCTTTGGCCCTAGCGGCCTGATGGCAGCGCATCTCTTCTGCTCTTGGAAGCTAAGCAGGGTCGGATCCGCTCAGGACTTGGATGGGAGACCGTTCCCGGGTGCCCTGCACTCTTGTTCTGAGGCTACTTTCTTGGCTTTTTTCTTTCTCCTTCGGCCTCCCTTCTTCTCCCTGTGTCTCCACCGTCCCCCTTTGCCCAGCAAGCCTTCCTCCAAACATCCCTTGCCCCGTTGCCCCCTTACCCCCGGGCACCCCACGGCGGTTCATAGGCCCGCTGGAGCCGCCCGCTGCAGCGACAGGCGGCTCGAATCCAGCTCCTCCAACTCCAAGTCACAAGGCCCACCCTCACAGGAACCAGTGGGGCTCGCTGGGGGGCGATGGGAACGGGGTGTGGAGGCTGAGGCCTCAGAGAGGGCAGCCGCTACGGAGGGAGGGAGTGGGCGAAGGTGGCGAGGACTGGGGGGCGATGGGGAGGGGGGAGCGCGTGCGGGAGTTCACCCTGCCTCCCATGCGTGCCCTCCCTCGTTCCTGCCCTTGGGGCCCTCATGCCGCCGCCCCTCGCCTTTCCCTTGGGTCGCCCTGGATGCCCAAGCCACCGGACAACCGGCTCCCCCTGGTGACTGGGCACGCCTACACCTTCTCCCACCAGCCCTGCGCTGCGCTCCAGCCCCGCAGGGCCTTCTCTTCCTTCCCGCCGACCACCGTCCCTTTGCCCCTGGGCCCCGCCCTGGGCCCTCGCTCCCTCTGCCCAGCACCAAAGATGGCCGACCGCCCTGGACCTTGGGGCCGCTGGCACCCTGAGCCTAAGTCCTTCTCCCCACAGCAGCGCACCTAACAGCGAGGCCCGCTCCCTCAGCAAGGCAGTGGGGGCGCGCCCGGCACCACGGCGTCGGCGTCGAGGGGTACCCCCAAATAAACGACGAGACCAAGGAAAGAGTCCCCCGCATGCCCCTAGGCCAGTGTAGTTGCTGGGCAGGCATGGGAGCAGAAGGGGATTCCAGGCAACTTGGCTGTGCTTCCTGGCGCTCCGAGGGGCTCCTCTAGCAGCACCAGGGCGCGGTCAGCTTGCCAAAACCTGGCCAAGCTCCACCACACCCCCAGAGGCTAGCTGCCTCGCCAACACAGCCTCCGGTGTGTGTGGTGTGTGTCTGGGTCCCTTGCGTGCACCGGCGAGGCTGTCCCTTTCCGTGTCCCCATCCGCATCCAGGTCAGGATCTCTGTGTGTCTGTTCGGGGGTTCAGTGCGGGTCTGTGTGTTGGATCCTCGGTCTCCCCGTGTCTCTCTCTTCCTCTCTCGCTCCGACTACCCCTCCGTGTGTATCTCTGCTTTCCCTGTGTGTCTTTGTGTCTGTCTATGTCAGCCGGGCTCCCGTATCTCTCAGTCCTGTCCTGGTGATGGGGGGTTCGTGGGGGGGGGGTGTCACGGGAAGGTTAGAGGGGACGGGCCACGGCGGTGGACTGCTGCCCAGGGTCTCTGGTGGCGCCCTTGACTTCGGGCGCCATTGAGCAAGGCGGGGTGGCTTGCCACGCTAGACCCAGGGCTGCGGTTGGGGAGTTGGGGGCGCTGAGAACACTCCGCATGCCTGCCTCCAAGACCGAACGCCCCCCCTAGGCATCTCGGGTTCCAAACGACAGCGGCGGCGGAGGCGGCGGTGGCGGCGGGGGGAGGAGGAGGAGGAGGAGGAGGAGGAGGCGGCGGCGAGCGGCGGCGGAGGGGGCGGTCCTGCTGGGAAGTCCAGAGACACTTGGGGAGATCGCCAGGACTTCTGCGACTCTGAGATGCTGGAGGCGCCTCACCCCCAAGGCAGGCTCGCAGGCACGCAGGAGCAAAGCACAGGGCAGGTGGAGGGGTGACAAGAGGAGCACGCTGGGGCCCGGAGGCCCAGAGCAGTCTGATGTGGGGTCGCAGCAGCAGCCTCTCAGGCCTATGGCCCTAGTGGCCTGATGGCAGCGCATCTCTTCTGCTCTTGGAAGCTAAGCAGGGTCGATCCGGTCAGGACTTGGATGGGAGACGTTCCCGGGTGCCCTGGACTCTGGTTCTGAGGCTACTTTCTTGGCTTTTTTCTTTCTCCTTCGGCCTCCCTTCTTCTCCCTGTGCCTCCACCGCCCCCCTTTGCCCAGCAAGCCTTCCTCCAAACATCCCTTGCTCCGCTGCCCCCTTACTCCCGGGCACCCCACGGCGATTCACAGGCCCGCTGGAGCCGCCCGCTGCAGGGACTGGCGGCTCCAACCCAGCTCCTCCAACTCCAAGCAACAAGGCCCACCCTCACAGGAACCAGTGGGGCTCGCTGGGCGGCGATGGGAACGGGGTGGGGAGGTTGAGGCAGCAGAGAGGACAGCCGCAACGGAGGGAGGGAGTGGGCGAAGGTGGCGAGGACTGGGGGGGCGTTGGGGCGGGGGGAGGGCGTGCGGGAGTTGACCCTGCCTCCCATGCGTGCACTCCCTGGTTCCTGGCCTTGGGGCCCTCATGCCGCCGCCCCTCGCCATTCCCTTGGGCCGCCCTGGATGCCCAAGCCGCCGGACAACCGGCTCCCCCTGGTGACGTGGGCACGCCTACACCTTCTCCCACCAGCCCTGGGCTGCACTCCAGCTCCGCAGGGCCTTCTCTTCCTTCCCGCCGACCACCGTCCCTTTGCCCCTGGGCCCCGCCCTGGGCCCTCCCTCCCTCTGCCCAGCACCAAAGATGGCCGACCGCCCTGGCCCTCGGGGCCGCTGGCACCCTGGGCCGAAGTCTTTCTCCCCACAGCAGCGCAGCTAACAGCAAGGCCCCCTCCCTCAGCAAGGCAGTGGGGGCGCGCCCGGCACCACGGCGTCGGCGTCGAGGGGTACCCCCAAATAAACGACGAGACCAAGGAAAGAGTCCCCCGCATGCCCCCAGGCCAGTGTGGTTGCTGGGCAGGCATGGGAGCAGAAGGGGATTCCAGGCAACTTGGCTGTGCTTCCTGGCGCTCCGAGGGGCTCCTCTAGCAGCACCAGGGCGCGGTCAGCTTGCCAAAACCTGGCCAAGCTCCACCACACCCCCAGAGCCTAGCTGCCTCGCCAACACAGCCTCCGGTGTGTGTGGTGTGTGTCTGGGTCCCTTGCGTGCACCGGCGAGTCCGTCCCTTTCCGTATCCCCATCCGCATCCAGGTCAGGGTCTCTGTGTGTCTGTTCGGGGGTTCAGTGCGGGTCTGAGTGTTGGATCCTCGTTCTCCCCGTGTCTCTCTCTTCCTCTCTCGCTCCGACTACCCCTCCGTGTGCCTGTCTGTCTTTCCCTGTGTGTCTGTGTGTCTGTCTCTGTCAGCCGGGCTCCCGTATCGCTCAGTCCTGTCCTGGTGATGGGGGGTGCGTGGGGGGGGTGTCAGGGGAAGGTTGGCGGGGGAGGGGCCACGGGGGTGGACTGCTGCCCAGGGTCTCTGGTTGGGGAGTTCGGGGCGCTGTGAACACTCCGCATGCCTGCCTCCAAGACCGAACGCCCCCCCTAGGCATCTCGGGTTCCAAACCACAGTGGCAGTGGCGGCGGCGGCGGCGGCGTAGGAGGAGGCGACGGCGGCGGGAGCGGCGGCGGAGGGGGCGGTCCGGCTGGGAAGTCCAGAGACAGTTGGGGAGATCGCCGGGACTTCTGGGACTCTGAGATGCTGGAGGCGCCTCACCCCAAGGCAGGCTCGCAGGCACGCAGGAGCCAAAGCCAGGGCAGGCGGAGGGGTTGACGAGAGGAGCACGCTGGGGCTCGGAGGCCCAGAGCAGTCTGCTGTGGGTCGCAGCAGCAGCCTCTCAGGCCTCTGGCCCTAGCGGCCTGATGGCAGCGCATCTCTTCTGCTCTTGGAAGCTAAGCAGGGTCGGATCCGCTCAGGACTTGGATGGGAGACCGTTCCCGGGTGCCCTGCACTCTTGTTCTGAGGCTACTTTCTTGGCTTTTTTCTTTCTCCTTCGGCCTCCCTTCTTCTCCCTGTGCCTCCACCGCCCCCCTTTGCCCAGCAAGCCTTCCTCCAAACATCCCTTGCCCCGTTGCCCCCTTACCCCCGGGCACCCCACGGCGGTTCACAGGCCCGCTGGAGCCGCCCGCTACAGCGACAGGCGGCTCCAACCCAGCTCCTCCAACTCCAAGTCACAAGGCCCACCCTCACAGGAACCAGTGGGGCTCGCGGGGGGGCGATGGGAAGGGGGTGGGGAGGCTGAGGCGGCAGAGAGGGCTGCCGCTTCGGAGGGAGGGAGTGGGCGAAGGTGGCGAGGACTGGGGGGGCGATGGGGCGGGGGGAGCGCGTGCGGGAGTTCACCCTGCCTCCCATGCGTGCACTCCCTGGTTCCTGGCCTTGGGGCCCTCATGCCGCCGCCCCTCGCCATTCCCTTGGGCCGCCCTGGATGCCCAAGCCGCCGAACAACCGGCTCCCCCTGGTGACTGGGCACGCCTACACCTTCTCCCACCAGCCCTGGGCTGCGCTCCAGCCCCGCAGGGCCTTCTCTTCCTTCCCGCCGACCACCGTCCCTTTGCCCCTGGGCCCCGCCCTGGGCCCTCCCTCCCTCTGCCCTGCACCAAAATGGCCGACCGCCCTGGCCCTCGGGGCCGCTGGCACCCTGGGCCGAAGTCCTTCTCCCCACAGCAGCGCAGCTAACAGCAAGGCCCGCTCCCTCAGCAAGGCAGTGGGGGCGCGCCCGGCACCACGGCATCGGCGTCGAGGGGTACCCCCAAATAAACGACGAGACCAAGGAAAGAGTCCCCCGCATGCCCCCAGGCCAGTGTGGTTGCTGGGCAGGCATGGGAGCAGAAGGGGATTCCAGGCAACTTGGCTGTGCTTCCTGGCGCTCCGAGGGGCTCCTCTAGCAGCACCAGGGCGCGGTCAGCTTGCCAAAACCTGGCCAAGCTCCACCACACCCCCAGAGGCTAGCTGCCTCGCCAACACAGCCTCCGGTGTGTGTGGTGTGTGTCTGGGTCCCTTGCGTGCACCGGCGAGTCCGTCCCTTTCCGTGTCCCCATCCGCATCCAGGTCAGGGTCTCTGTCTGTCTGTTCGGGGGTTCAGTGCGGGTCTGTGTGTTGGATCCTCGTTCTCCCCGTGTCTCTCTCTTCCTCTCTCGCTCCGACTACCCCTCCGTGTGCCTCTCTGTCTTTCCCTGTGTGTCTGTGTGTCTGTCTCTGTCAGCCGGGCTCCCGTATCTCTCAGTCCTGTCCTGGTGATGGGGGGTGCGTGGGGGGTTGTCAGGGGAAGGTTGGCGGGGGTGGGGCCACGGGGGTGGACTGCTGCCCAGGGTCTCTGGTTGGGGAGTTCGGGGCGCTGTGAACACTCCGCATGCCTGCCTCCAAGACCGAACGCCCCCCCTAGGCATCTCGGGTTCCAAACCACAGTGGCAGTGGCGGCGGCGGCGGCGGCGTAGGAGGAGGCGACGGCGGCGGGAGCGGCGGCGGAGGGGGCGGTCCGGCTGGGAAGTCCAGAGACAGTTGGGGAGATCGCCGGGACTTCTGCGACTCTGAGATGCTGGAGGCGCCTCACCCCAAGGCAGGCGCGCAGGCACGCAGGAGCCAAGGCCAGGGCAGGCGGAGGGGTTGACGAGAGGAGCACGCTGGGGCTCGGAGGCCAAGAGCAGTCTGCTGGGAGTCGCAGCATCAGCCTCTCAGGCCTTTGGCCCTAGCGGCCTGATGGCAGCGCATCTCTTCTGCTCTTGGAAGCTAAGCAGGGTCGGATCCGCTCAGGACTTGGATGGGAGACCGTTCCCGGGTGCCCTGCACTCTTGTTCTGAGGCTACTTTCTTGGCTTTTTTCTTTCTCCTTCGGCCTCCCTTCTTCTCCCTGTGTCTCCACCGTCCCCCTTTGCCCAGCAAGCCTTCCTCCAAACATCCCTTGCCCCGTTGCCCCCTTACCCCCGGGCACCCCACGGCGGTTCATAGGCCCGCTGGAGCCGCCCGCTGCAGCGACAGGCGGCTCGAATCCAGCTCCTCCAACTCCAAGTCACAAGGCCCACCCTCACAGGAACCAGTGGGGCTCGCTGGGGGGCGATGGGAACGGGGTGTGGAGGCTGAGGCCTCAGAGAGGGCAGCCGCTACGGAGGGAGGGAGTGGGCGAAGGTGGCGAGGACTGGGGGGCGATGGGGAGGGGGGAGCGCGTGCGGGAGTTCACCCTGCCTCCCATGCGTGCCCTCCCTCGTTCCTGCCCTTGGGGCCCTCATGCCGCCGCCCCTCGCCTTTCCCTTGGGTCGCCCTGGATGCCCAAGCCACCGGACAACCGGCTCCCCCTGGTGACTGGGCACACCTACACCTTCTCCCACCAGCCCTGGGCTGCGCTCCAGCCCCGCAGGGCCTTCTCTTCCTTCCCGCCGACCACCGTCCCTTTGCCCCTGGGCCCCGCCCTGGGCCCTCGCTCCCTCTGCCCAGCACCAAAGATGGCCGACCGCCCTGGACCTTGGGGCCGCTGGCACCCTGAGCCTAAGTCCTTCTCCCCACAGCAGCGCACCTAACAGCGAGGCCCGCTCCCTCAGCAAGGCAGTGGGGGCGCGCCCGGCACCACGGCGTCGGCGTCGAGGGGTACCCCCAAATAAACGACGAGACCAAGGAAAGAGTCCCCCGCATGCCCCCAGGCCAGTGTAGTTGCTGGGCAGGCATGGGAGCAGAAGGGGATTCCAGGCAACTTGGCTGTGCTTCCTGGCGCTCCGAGGGGCTCCTCTAGCAGCACCAGGGCGCGGTCAGCTTGCCAAAACCTGGCCAAGCTCCACCACACCCCCAGAGGCTAGCTGCCTCGCCAACACAGCCTCCGGTGTGTGTGGTGTGTGTCTGGGTCCCTTGCGTGCACCGGCGAGGCTGTCCCTTTCCGTGTCCCCATCCGCATCCAGGTCAGGATCTCTGTGTGTCTGTTCGGGGGTTCAGTGCGGGTCTGTGTGTTGGATCCTCGGTCTCCCCGTGTCTCTCTCTTCCTCTCTCGCTCCGACTACCCCTCCGTGCGTATCTCTGGCTTTCCCTGTGTGTCTTTGTGTCTGTCTATGTCAGCCGGGCTCCCGTATCTCTCAGTCCTGTCCTGGTGATGGGGGGTTCGTGGGGGGGGGTGTCACGGGAAGGTTAGAGGGGGACGGGCCACGGCGGTGGACTGCTGCCCAGGGTCTCTGGTGGCGCCCTTGACTTCGGGCCGCCATTGAGCAAGGCGGGGTGGCTTGCCACGCTAGACCCAGGGCTGCGGTTGGGGAGTTGGGGGCGCTGAGAACACTCCGCATGCCTGCCTCCAAGACCGAACGCCCCCCCTAGGCATCTCGGGTTCCAAACGACAGCGGCGGCGGAGGCGGCGGTGGCGGCGGGGGAGGAGGAGGAGGAGGAGGAGGAGGAGGAGGCGGCGGCGGGAGCGGCGGCGGAGGGGGCGGTCCTGCTGGGAAGTCCAGAGACACTTGGGGAGATCGCCAGGACTTCTGCGACTCTGAGATGCTGGAGGCGCCTCACCCCAAGGCAGGCTCGCAGGCACGCAGGAGCAAAGCACAGGGCAGGTGGAGGGGTGACAAGAGGAGCACGCTGGGGCCCGGAGGCCCAGAGCAGTCTGATGTGGGTCGCAGCAGCAGCCTCTCAGGCCTATGGCCCTAGTGGCCTGATGGCAGCGCATCTCTTCTGCTCTTGGAAGCTAAGCAGGGTCGGATCCGGTCAGGACTTGGATGGGAGACCGTTCCCGGGTGCCCTGGACTCTGGTTCTGAGGCTACTTTCTTGGCTTTTTTCTTTCTCCTTCGGCCTCCCTTCTTCTCCCTGTGCCTCCACCGCCCCCCTTTGCCCAGCAAGCCTTCCTCCAAACATCCCTTGCTCCGCTGCCCCCTTACTCCCGGGCACCCCACGGCGATTCACAGGCCCGCTGGAGCCGCCCGCTGCAGGGACTGGCGGCTCCAACCCAGCTCCTCCAACTCCAAGCAACAAGGCCCACCCTCACAGGAACCAGTGGGGCTCGCTGGGCGGCGATGGGAACGGGGTGGGGAGGTTGAGGCAGCAGAGAGGACAGCCGCAACGGAGGGAGGGAGTGGGCGAAGGTGGCGAGGACTGGGGGGGCGTTGGGGCCGGGGGAGGGCGTGCGGGAGTTGACCCTGCCTCCCATGCGTGCACTCCCTGGTTCCTGGCCTTGGGGCCCTCATGCCGCCGCCCCTCGCCATTCCCTTGGGCCGCCCTGGATGCCCAAGCCGCCGGACAACCGGCTCCCCCTGGTGACTGGGCACGCCTACACCTTCTCCCACCAGCCCTGGGCTGCACTCCAGCTCCGCAGGGCCTTCTCTTCCTTCCCGCCGACCACCGTCCCTTTGCCCCTGGGCCCCGCCCTGGGCCCTCCCTCCCTCTGCCCAGCACCAAAGATGGCCGACCGCCCTGGCCCTCGGGGCCGCTGGCACCCTGGGCCGAAGTCTTTCTCCCCACAGCAGCGCAGCTAACAGCAAGGCCCCCTCCCTCAGCAAGGCAGTGGGGGCGCGCCCGGCACCACGGCGTCGGCGTCGAGGGGTACCCCCAAATAAACGACGAGACCAAGGAAAGAGTCCCCCGCATGCCCCCAGGCCAGTGTGGTTGCTGGGCAGGCATGGGAGCAGAAGGGGATTCCAGGCAACTTGGCTGTGCTTCCTGGCGCTCCGAGGGGCTCCTCTAGCAGCACCAGGGCGCGGTGAGCTTGCCAAAACCTGGCCAAGCTCCACCACACCCCCAGAGCCTAGCTGCCTCGCCAACACAGCCTCCGGTGTGTGTGGTGTGTGTCTGGGTCCCTTGCGTGCACCGGCGAGTCCGTCCCTTTCCGTATCCCCATCCGCATCCAGGTCAGGGTCTCTGTGTGTCTGTTCGGGGGTTCAGTGCGGGTCTGAGTGTTGGATCCTCGTTCTCCCCGTGTCTCTCTCTTCCTCTCTCGCTCCGACTACCCCTCCGTGTGCCTGTCTGTCTTTCCCTGTGTGTCTGTGTGTCTGTCTCTGTCAGCCGGGCTCCCGTATCGCTCAGTCCTGTCCTGGTGATGGGGGGTGCGTGGGGGGGGTGTCAGGGGAAGGTTGGCGGGGGAGGGGCCACGGGGGTGGACTGCTGCCCAGGGTCTCTGGTTGGGGAGTTCGGGGCGCTGTGAACACTCCGCATGCCTGCCTCCAAGACCGAACGCCCCCCCTAGGCATCTCGGGTTCCAAACCACAGTGGCAGTGGCGGCGGCGGCGGCGGCGTAGGAGGAGGCGACGGCGGCGGGAGCGGCGGCGGAGGGGGCGGTCCGGCTGGGAAGTCCAGAGACAGTTGGGGAGATCGCCGGGACTTCTGGGACTCTGAGATGCTGGAGGCGCCTCACCCCAAGGCAGGCTCGCAGGCACGCAGGAGCCAAAGCCAGGGCAGGCGGAGGGGTTGACGAGAGGAGCACGCTGGGGCTCGGAGGCCCAGAGCAGTCTGCTGTGGGTCGCAGCAGCAGCCTCTCAGGCCTCTGGCCCTAGCGGCCTGATGGCAGCGCATCTCTTCTGCTCTTGGAAGCTAAGCAGGGTCGGATCCGCTCAGGACTTGGATGGGAGACCGTTCCCGGGTGCCCTGCACTCTTGTTCTGAGGCTACTTTCTTGGCTTTTTTCTTTCTCCTTCGGCCTCCCTTCTTCTCCCTGTGCCTCCACCGCCCCCCTTTGCCCAGCAAGCCTTCCTCCAAACATCCCTTGCCCCGTTGCCCCCTTACCCCCGGGCACCCCACGGCGGTTCACAGGCCCGCTGGAGCCGCCCGCTACAGCGACAGGCGGCTCCAACCCAGCTCCTCCAACTCCAAGTCACAAGGCCCACCCTCACAGGAACCAGTGGGGCTCGCGGGGGGGCGATGGGAAGGGGGTGGGGAGGCTGAGGCGGCAGAGAGGGCTGCCGCTTCGGAGGGAGGGAGTGGGCGAAGGTGGCGAGGACTGGGGGGGCGATGGGGCGGGGGGAGCGCGTGCGGGAGTTCACCCTGCCTCCCATGCGTGCACTCCCTGGTTCCTGGCCTTGGGGCCCTCATGCCGCCGCCCCTCGCCATTCCCTTGGGCCGCCCTGGATGCCCAAGCCGCCGAACAACCGGCTCCCCCTGGTGACTGGGCACGCCTACACCTTCTCCCACCAGCCCTGGGCTGCGCTCCAGCCCCGCAGGGCCTTCTCTTCCTTCCCGCCGACCACCGTCCCTTTGCCCCTGGGCCCCGCCCTGGGCCCTCCCTCCCTCTGCCCTGCACCAAAATGGCCGACCGCCCTGGCCCTCGGGGCCGCTGGCACCCTGGGCCGAAGTCCTTCTCCCCACAGCAGCGCAGCTAACAGCAAGGCCCGCTCCCTCAGCAAGGCAGTGGGGGCGCGCCCGGCACCACGGCATCGGCGTCGAGGGGTACCCCCAAATAAACGACGAGACCAAGGAAAGAGTCCCCCGCATGCCCCCAGGCCAGTGTGGTTGCTGGGCAGGCATGGGAGCAGAAGGGGATTCCAGGCAACTTGGCTGTGCTTCCTGGCGCTCCGAGGGGCTCCTCTAGCAGCACCAGGGCGCGGTCAGCTTGCCAAAACCTGGCCAAGCTCCACCACACCCCCAGAGGCTAGCTGCCTCGCCAACACAGCCTCCGGTGTGTGTGGTGTGTGTCTGGGTCCCTTGCGTGCACCGGCGAGTCCGTCCCTTTCCGTGTCCCCATCCGCATCCAGGTCAGGGTCTCTGTCTGTCTGTTCGGGGGTTCAGTGCGGGTCTGTGTGTTGGATCCTCGTTCTCCCCGTGTCTCTCTCTTCCTCTCTCGCTCCGACTACCCCTCCGTGTGCCTCTCTGTCTTTCCCTGTGTGTCTGTGTGTCTGTCTCTGTCAGCCGGGCTCCCGTATCTCTCAGTCCTGTCCTGGTGATGGGGGGTGCGTGGGGGGTTGTCAGGGGAAGGTTGGCGGGGGTGGGGCCACGGGGGTGGACTGCTGCCCAGGGTCTCTGGTTGGGGAGTTCGGGGCGCTGTGAACACTCCGCATGCCTGCCTCCAAGACCGAACGCCCCCCCTAGGCATCTCGGGTTCCAAACCACAGTGGCAGTGGCGGCGGCGGCGGCGGCGTAGGAGGAGGCGACGGCGGCGGGAGCGGCGGCGGAGGGGGCGGTCCGGCTGGGAAGTCCAGAGACAGTTGGGGAGATCGCCGGGACTTCTGCGACTCTGAGATGCTGGAGGCGCCTCACCCCAAGGCAGGCGCGCAGGCACGCAGGAGCCAAGGCCAGGGCAGGCGGAGGGGTTGACGAGAGGAGCACGCTGGGGCTCGGAGGCCAAGAGCAGTCTGCTGGGAGTCGCAGCATCAGCCTCTCAGGCCTTTGGCCCTAGCGGCCTGATGGCAGCGCATCTCTTCTGCTCTTGGAAGCTAAGCAGGGTCGGATCCGCTCAGGACTTGGATGGGAGACCGTTCCCGGGTGCCCTGCACTCTTGTTCTGAGGCTACTTTCTTGGCTTTTTTCTTTCTCCTTCGGCCTCCCTTCTTCTCCCTGTGTCTCCACCGTCCCCCTTTGCCCAGCAAGCCTTCCTCCAAACATCCCTTCCCCCGTTGCCCCCTTACCCCCGGGCACCCCACGGCGGTTCATAGGCCCGCTGGAGCCGCCCGCTGCAGCGACAGGCGGCTCGAATCCAGCTCCTCCAACTCCAAGTCACAAGGCCCACCCTCACAGGAACCAGTGGGGCTCGCTGGGGGGCGATGGGAACGGGGTGTGGAGGCTGAGGCCTCAGAGAGGGCAGCCGCTACGGAGGGAGGGAGTGGGCGAAGGTGGCGAGGACTGGGGGGCGATGGGGAGGGGGGAGCGCGTGCGGGAGTTCACCCTGCCTCCCATGCGTGCCCTCCCTCGTTCCTGCCCTTGGGGCCCTCATGCCGCCGCCCCTCGCCTTTCCCTTGGGTCGCCCTGGATGCCCAAGCCACCGGACAACCGGCTCCCCCTGGTGACTGGGCACACCTACACCTTCTCCCACCAGCCCTGGGCTGCGCTCCAGCCCCGCAGGGCCTTCTCTTCCTTCCCGCCGACCACCGTCCCTTTGCCCCTGGGCCCCGCCCTGGGCCCTCGCTCCCTCTGCCCAGCACCAAAGATGGCCGACCGCCCTGGACCTTGGGGCCGCTGGCACCCTGAGCCTAAGTCCTTCTCCCCACAGCAGCGCACCTAACAGCGAGGCCCGCTCCCTCAGCAAGGCAGTGGGGGCGCGCCCGGCACCACGGCGTCGGCGTCGAGGGGTACCCCCAAATAAACGACGAGACCAAGGAAAGAGTCCCCCGCATGCCCCTAGGCCAGTGTAGTTGCTGGGCAGGCATGGGAGCAGAAGGGGATTCCAGGCAACTTGGCTGTGCTTCCTGGCGCTCCGAGGGGCTCCTCTAGCAGCACCAGGGCGCGGTCAGCTTGCCAAAACCTGGCCAAGCTCCACCACACCCCCAGAGGCTAGCTGCCTCGCCAACACAGCCTCCGGTGTGTGTGGTGTGTGTCTGGGTCCCTTGCGTGCACCGGCGAGGCTGTCCCTTTCCGTGTCCCCATCCGCATCCAGGTCAGGATCTCTGTGTGTCTGTTCGGGGGTTCAGTGCGGGTCTGTGTGTTGGATCCTCGGTCTCCCCGTGTCTCTCTCTTCCTCTCTCGCTCCGACTACCCCTCCGTGTGTATCTCTGGCTTTCCCTGTGTGTCTTTGTGTCTGTCTATGTCAGCCGGGCTCCCGTATCTCTCAGTCCTGTCCTGGTGATGGGGGGTTCGTGGGGGGGGGTTGTCACGGGAAGGTTAGAGGGGGACGGGCCACGGCGGTGGACTGCTGCCCAGGGTCTCTGGTGGCGCCCTTGACTTCGGGCCGCCATTGAGCAAGGCGGGGTGGCTTGCCACGCTAGACCCAGGGCTGCGGTTGGGGAGTTGGGGGCGCTGAGAACACTCCGCATGCCTGCCTCCAAGACCGAACGCCCCCCCTAGGCATCTCGGGTTCCAAACGACAGCGGCGGCGGAGGCGGCGGTGGCGGCGGGGGAGGAGGAGGAGGAGGAGGAGGAGGCGGCGGCGGGAGCGGCGGCGGAGGGGGCGGTCCTGCTGGGAAGTCCAGAGACACTTGGGGAGATCGCCAGGACTTCTGCGACTCTGAGATGCTGGAGGCGCCTCACCCCAAGGCAGGCTCGCAGGCACGCAGGAGCAAAGCACAGGGCAGGTGGAGGGGTGACAAGAGGAGCACGCTGGGGCCCGGAGGCCCAGAGCAGTCTGATGTGGGTCGCAGCAGCAGCCTCTCAGGCCTATGGCCCTAGTGGCCTGATGGCAGCGCATCTCTTCTGCTCTTGGAAGCTAAGCAGGGTCGGATCCGGTCAGGACTTGGATGGGAGACCGTTCCCGGGTGCCCTGGACTCTGGTTCTGAGGCTACTTTCTTGGCTTTTTTCTTTCTCCTTCGGCCTCCCTTCTTCTCCCTGTGCCTCCACCGCCCCCCTTTGCCCAGCAAGCCTTCCTCCAAACATCCCTTGCTCCGCTGCCCCCTTACTCCCGGGCACCCCACGGCGATTCACAGGCCCGCTGGAGCCGCCCGCTGCAGGGACTGGCGGCTCCAACCCAGCTCCTCCAACTCCAAGCAACAAGGCCCACCCTCACAGGAACCAGTGGGGCTCGCTGGGCGGCGATGGGAACGGGGTGGGGAGGTTGAGGCAGCAGAGAGGACAGCCGCAACGGAGGGAGGGAGTGGGCGAAGGTGGCGAGGACTGGGGGGGCGTTGGGGCGGGGGGAGGGCGTGCGGGAGTTGACCCTGCCTCCCATGCGTGCACTCCCTGGTTCCTGGCCTTGGGGCCCTCATGCCGCCGCCCCTCGCCATTCCCTTGGGCCGCCCTGGATGCCCAAGCCGCTGGACAACCGGCTCCCCCTGGTGACTGGGCACGCCTACACCTTCTCCCACCAGCCCTGGGCTGCACTCCAGCTCCGCAGGGCCTTCTCTTCCTTCCCGCCGACCACCGTCCCTTTGCCCCTGGGCCCCGCCCTGGGCCCTCCCTCCCTCTGCCCAGCACCAAAGATGGCCGACCGCCCTGGCCCTCGGGGCCGCTGGCACCCTGGGCCGAAGTCTTTCTCCCCACAGCAGCGCAGCTAACAGCAAGGCCCCCTCCCTCAGCAAGGCAGTGGGGGCGCGCCCGGCACCACGGCGTCGGCGTCGAGGGGTACCCCCAAATAAACGACGAGACCAAGGAAAGAGTCCCCCGCATGCCCCCAGGCCAGTGTGGTTGCTGGGCAGGCATGGGAGCAGAAGGGGATTCCAGGCAACTTGGCTGTGCTTCCTGGCGCTCCGAGGGGCTCCTCTAGCAGCACCAGGGCGCGGTGAGCTTGCCAAAACCTGGCCAAGCTCCACCACACCCCCAGAGCCTAGCTGCCTCGCCAACACAGCCTCCGGTGTGTGTGGTGTGTGTCTGGGTCCCTTGCGTGCACCGGCGAGTCCGTCCCTTTCCGTATCCCCATCCGCATCCAGGTCAGGGTCTCTGTGTGTCTGTTCGGGGGTTCAGTGCGGGTCTGAGTGTTGGATCCTCGTTCTCCCCGTGTCTCTCTCTTCCTCTCTCGCTCCGACTACCCCTCCGTGTGCCTGTCTGTCTTTCCCTGTGTGTCTGTGTGTCTGTCTCTGTCAGCCGGGCTCCCGTATCGCTCAGTCCTGTCCTGGTGATGGGGGGTGCGTGGGGGGGGTGTCAGGGGAAGGTTGGCGGGGGAGGGGCCACGGGGGTGGACTGCTGCCCAGGGTCTCTGGTTGGGGAGTTCGGGGCGCTGTGAACACTCCGCATGCCTGCCTCCAAGACCGAACGCCCCCCCTAGGCATCTCGGGTTCCAAACCACAGTGGCAGTGGCGGCGGCGGCGGCGGCGTAGGAGGAGGCGACGGCGGCGGGAGCGGCGGCGGAGGGGGCGGTCCGGCTGGGAAGTCCAGAGACAGTTGGGGAGATCGCCGGGACTTCTGGGACTCTGAGATGCTGGAGGCGCCTCACCCCAAGGCAGGCTCGCAGGCACGCAGGAGCCAAAGCCAGGGCAGGCGGAGGGGTTGACGAGAGGAGCACGCTGGGGCTCGGAGGCCCAGAGCAGTCTGCTGTGGGTCGCAGCAGCAGCCTCTCAGGCCTCTGGCCCTAGCGGCCTGATGGCAGCGCATCTCTTCTGCTCTTGGAAGCTAAGCAGGGTCGGATCCGCTCAGGACTTGGATGGGAGACCGTTCCCGGGTGCCCTGCACTCTTGTTCTGAGGCTACTTTCTTGGCTTTTTTCTTTCTCCTTCGGCCTCCCTTCTTCTCCCTGTGCCTCCACCGCCCCCCTTTGCCCAGCAAGCCTTCCTCCAAACATCCCTTGCCCCGTTGCCCCCTTACCCCCGGGCACCCCACGGCGGTTCACAGGCCCGCTGGAGCCGCCCGCTACAGCGACAGGCGGCTCCAACCCAGCTCCTCCAACTCCAAGTCACAAGGCCCACCCTCACAGGAACCAGTGGGGCTCGCGGGGGGGCGATGGGAAGGGGGTGGGGAGGCTGAGGCGGCAGAGAGGGCTGCCGCTTCGGAGGGAGGGAGTGGGCGAAGGTGGCGAGGACTGGGGGGGCGATGGGGCGGGGGGAGCGCGGGCGGGAGTTCACCCTGCCTCCCATGCGTGCACTCCCTGGTTCCTGGCCTTGGGGCCCTCATGCCGCCGCCCCTCGCCATTCCCTTGGGCCGCCCTGGATGCCCAAGCCGCCGAACAACCGGCTCCCCCTGGTGACTGGGCACGCCTACACCTTCTCCCACCAGCCCTGGGCTGCGCTCCAGCCCCGCAGGGCCTTCTCTTCCTTCCCGCCGACCACCGTCCCTTTGCCCCTGGGCCCCGCCCTGGGCCCTCCCTCCCTCTGCCCTGCACCAAAATGGCCGACCGCCCTGGCCCTCGGGGCCGCTGGCACCCTGGGCCGAAGTCCTTCTCCCCACAGCAGCGCAGCTAACAGCAAGGCCCGCTCCCTCAGCAAGGCAGTGGGGGCGCGCCCGGCACCACGGCATCGGCGTCGAGGGGTACCCCCAAATAAACGACGAGACCAAGGAAAGAGTCCCCCGCATGCCCCCAGGCCAGTGTGGTTGCTGGGCAGGCATGGGAGCAGAAGGGGATTCCAGGCAACTTGGCTGTGCTTCCTGGCGCTCCGAGGGGCTCCTCTAGCAGCACCAGGGCGCGGTCAGCTTGCCAAAACCTGGCCAAGCTCCACCACACCCCCAGAGGCTAGCTGCCTCGCCAACACAGCCTCCGGTGTGTGTGGTGTGTGTCTGGGTCCCTTGCGTGCACCGGCGAGTCCGTCCCTTTCCGTGTCCCCATCCGCATCCAGGTCAGGGTCTCTGTCTGTCTGTTCGGGGGTTCAGTGCGGGTCTGTGTGTTGGATCCTCGTTCTCCCCGTGTCTCTCTCTTCCTCTCTCGCTCCGACTACCCCTCCGTGTGCCTCTCTGTCTTTCCCTGTGTGTCTGTGTGTCTGTCTCTGTCAGCCGGGCTCCCGTATCTCTCAGTCCTGTCCTGGTGATGGGGGGTGCGTGGGGGGTTGTCAGGGGAAGGTTGGCGGGGGTGGGGCCACGGGGGTGGACTGCTGCCCAGGGTCTCTGGTTGGGGAGTTCGGGGCGCTGTGAACACTCCGCATGCCTGCCTCCAAGACCGAACGCCCCCCCTAGGCATCTCGGGTTCCAAACCACAGTGGCGGCGGCGGCGGCGGCGTAGGAGGAGGCGACGGCGGCGGGAGCGGCGGCGGAGGGGGCGGTCCGGCTGGGAAGTCCAGAGACAGTTGGGGAGATCGCCGGGACTTCTGCGACTCTGAGATGCTGGAGGCGCCTCACCCCAAGGCAGGCGCGCAGGCACGCAGGAGCCAAGGCCAGGGCAGGCGGAGGGGTTGACGAGAGGAGCACGCTGGGGCTCGGAGGCCAAGAGCAGTCTGCTGGGAGTCGCAGCATCAGCCTCTCAGGCCTTTGGCCCTAGCGGCCTGATGGCAGCGCATCTCTTCTGCTCTTGGAAGCTAAGCAGGGTCGGATCCGCTCAGGACTTGGATGGGAGACCGTTCCCGGGTGCCCTGCACTCTTGTTCTGAGGCTACTTTCTTGGCTTTTTTCTTTCTCCTTCGGCCTCCCTTCTTCTCCCTGTGCCTCCACCGCCCCCCTTTGCCCAGCAAGCCTTCCTCCAAACATCCCTTGCCCCGTTGCCCCCTTACCCCCGGGCACCCCACGGCGGTTCATAGGCCCGCTGGAGCCGCCCGCTGCAGCGACAGGCGGCTCGAATCCAGCTCCTCCAACTCCAAGTCACAAGGCCCACCCTCACAGGAACCAGTGGGGCTCGCTGGGGGGCGATGGGAACGGGGTGTGGAGGCTGAGGCCTCAGAGAGGGCAGCCGCTACGGAGGGAGGGAGTGGGCGAAGGTGGCGAGGACTGGGGGGCGATGGGGAGGGGGGAGCGCGTGCGGGAGTTCACCCTGCCTCCCATGCGTGCCCTCCCTCGTTCCTGCCCTTGGGGCCCTCATGCCGCCGCCCCTTGCCTTTCCCTTGGGTCGCCCTGGATGCCCAAGCCACCGGACAACAGGCTCCCCCTGGTGACTGGGCACGCCTACACCTTCTCCCACCAGCCCTGCGCTGCGCTCCAGCCCCGCAGGGCCTTCTCTTCCTTCCCGCCGACCACCGTCCCTTTGCCCCTGGGCCCCGCCCTGGGCCCTCGCTCCCTCTGCCCAGCACCAAAGATGGCCGACCGCCCTGGACCTTGGGGCCGCTGGCACCCTGAGCCTAAGTCCTTCTCCCCACAGCAGCGCACCTAACAGCGAGGCCCGCTCCCTCAGCAAGGCAGTGGGGGCGCGCCCGGCACCACGGCGTCGGCGTCGAGGGGTACCCCCAAATAAACGACGAGACCAAGGAAAGAGTCCCCCGCATGCCCCCAGGCCAGTGTAGTTGCTGGGCAGGCATGGGAGCAGAAGGGGATTCCAGGCAACTTGGCTGTGCTTCCTGGCGCTCCGAGGGGCTCCTCTAGCAGCACCAGGGCGCGGTCAGCTTGCCAAAACCTGGCCAAGCTCCACCACACCCCCAGAGGCTAGCTGCCTCGCCAACACAGCCTCCGGTGTGTGTGGTGTGTGTCTGGGTCCCTTGCGTGCACCGGCGAGGCTGTCCCTTTCCGTGTCCCCATCCGCATCCAGGTCAGGATCTCTGTGTGTCTGTTCGGGGGTTCAGTGCGGGTCTGTGTGTTGGATCCTCGGTCTCCCCGTGTCTCTCTCTTCCTCTCTCGCTCCGACTACCCCTCCGTGCGTATCTCTGGCTTTCCCTGTGTGTCTTTGTGTCTGTCTATGTCAGCCGGGCTCCCGTATCTCTCAGTCCTGTCCTGGTGATGGGGGGTTCGTGGGGGGGGGTGTCACGGGAAGGTTAGAGGGGGACGGGCCACGGCGGTGGACTGCTGCCCAGGGTCTCTGGTGGCGCCCTTGACTTCGGGCCGCCATTGAGCAAGGCGGGGTGGCTTGCCACGCTAGACCCAGGGCTGCGGTTGGGGAGTTGGGGGCGCTGAGAACACTCCGCATGCCTGCCTCCAAGACCGAACGCCCCCCCTAGGCATCTCGGGTTCCAAACGACAGCGGCGGCGGAGGCGGCGGTGGCGGCGGGGGAGGAGGAGGAGGAGGAGGAGGAGGAGGAGGAGGAGGCGGCGGCGGGAGCGGCGGCGGAGGGGGCGGTCCTGCTGGGAAGTCCAGAGACACTTGGGGAGATCGCCAGGACTTCTGCGACTCTGAGATGCTGGAGGCGCCTCACCCCAAGGCAGGCTCGCAGGCACGCAGGAGCAAAGCACAGGGCAGGTGGAGGGGTGACAAGAGGAGCACGCTGGGGCCCGGAGGCCCAGAGCAGTCTGATGTGGGTCGCAGCAGCAGCCTCTCAGGCCTATGGCCCTAGTGGCCTGATGGCAGCGCATCTCTTCTGCTCTTGGAAGCTAAGCAGGGTCGGATCCGGTCAGGACTTGGATGGGAGACCGTTCCCGGGTGCCCTGGACTCTGGTTCTGAGGCTACTTTCTTGGCTTTTTTCTTTCTCCTTCGGCCTCCCTTCTTCTCCCTGTGCCTCCACCGCCCCCCTTTGCCCAGCAAGCCTTCCTCCAAACATCCCTTGCTCCGCTGCCCCCTTACTCCCGGGCACCCCATGGCGATTCACAGGCCCGCTGGAGCCGCCCGCTGCAGGGACTGGCGGCTCCAACCCAGCTCCTCCAACTCCAAGCAACAAGGCCCACCCTCACAGGAACCAGTGGGGCTCGCTGGGCGGCGATGGGAACGGGGTGGGGAGGTTGAGGCAGCAGAGAGGACAGCCGCAACGGAGGGAGGGAGTGGGCGAAGGTGGCGAGGACTGGGGGGGCGTTGGGGCCGGGGGAGGGCGTGCGGGAGTTGACCCTGCCTCCCATGCGTGCACTCCCTGGTTCCTGGCCTTGGGGCCCTCATGCCGCCGCCCCTCGCCATTCCCTTGGGCCGCCCTGGATGCCCAAGCCGCCGGACAACCGGCTCCCCCTGGTGACTGGGCACGCCTACACCTTCTCCCACCAGCCCTGGGCTGCACTCCAGCTCCGCAGGGCCTTCTCTTCCTTCCCGCCGACCACCGTCCCTTTGCCCCTGGGCCCCGCCCTGGGCCCTCCCTCCCTCTGCCCAGCACCAAAGATGGCCGACCGCCCTGGCCCTCGGGGCCGCTGGCACCCTGGGCCGAAGTCTTTCTCCCCACAGCAGCGCAGCTAACAGCAAGGCCCCCTCCCTCAGCAAGGCAGTGGGGGCGCGCCCGGCACCACGGCGTCGGCGTCGAGGGGTACCCCCAAATAAACGACGAGACCAAGGAAAGAGTCCCCCGCATGCCCCCAGGCCAGTGTGGTTGCTGGGCAGGCATGGGAGCAGAAGGGGATTCCAGGCAACTTGGCTGTGCTTCCTGGCGCTCCGAGGGGCTCCTCTAGCAGCACCAGGGCGCGGTGAGCTTGCCAAAACCTGGCCAAGCTCCACCACACCCCCAGAGCCTAGCTGCCTCGCCAACACAGCCTCCGGTGTGTGTGGTGTGTGTCTGGGTCCCTTGCGTGCACCGGCGAGTCCGTCCCTTTCCGTATCCCCATCCGCATCCAGGTCAGGGTCTCTGTGTGTCTGTTCGGGGGTTCAGTGCGGGTCTGAGTGTTGGATCCTCGTTCTCCCCGTGTCTCTCTCTTCCTCTCTCGCTCCGACTACCCCTCCGTGTGCCTGTCTGTCTTTCCCTGTGTGTCTGTGTGTCTGTCTCTGTCAGCCGGGCTCCCGTATCGCTCAGTCCTGTCCTGGTGATGGGGGGTGCGTGGGGGGGGTGTCAGGGGAAGGTTGGCGGGGGAGGGGCCACGGGGGTGGACTGCTGCCCAGGGTCTCTGGTTGGGGAGTTCGGGGCGCTGTGAACACTCCGCATGCCTGCCTCCAAGACCGAACGCCCCCCCTAGGCATCTCGGGTTCCAAACCACAGTGGCAGTGGCGGCGGCGGCGGCGGCGTAGGAGGAGGCGGCGGCGGCGGGAGCGGCGGCGGAGGGGGCGGTCCGGCTGGGAAGTCCAGAGACAGTTGGGGAGATCGCCGGGACTTCTGGGACTCTGAGATGCTGGAGGCGCCTCACCCCAAGGCAGGCTCGCAGGCACGCAGGAGCCAAGGCCAGGGCAGGCGGAGGGGTTGACGAGAGGAGCACGCTGGGGCTCGGAGGCCCAGAGCAGTCTGCTGTGGGTCGCAGCAGCAGCCTCTCAGGCCTCTGGCCCTAGCGGCCTGATGGCAGCGCATCTCTTCTGCTCTTGGAAGCTAAGCAGGGTCGGATCCGCTCAGGACTTGGATGGGAGACCGTTCCCGGGTGCCCTGCACTCTTGTTCTGAGGCTACTTTCTTGGCTTTTTTCTTTCTCCTTCGGCCTCCCTTCTTCTCCCTGTGCCTCCACCGCCCCCCTTTGCCCAGCAAGCCTTCCTCCAAACATCCCTTGCCCCGTTGCCCCCTTACCCCCGGGCACCCCACGGCGGTTCACAGGCCCGCTGGAGCCGCCCGCTGCAGCGACAGGCGGCTCCAACCCAGCTCCTCCAACTCCAAGTCACAAGGCCCACCCTCACAGGAACCAGTGGGGCTCGCGGGGGGGCGATGGGAAGGGGGTGGGGAGGCTGAGGCGGCAGAGAGGGCTGCCGCTTCGGAGGGAGGGAGTGGGCGAAGGTGGCGAGGACTGGGGGGGCGATGGGGCGGGGGGAGCGCGGGCGGGAGTTCACCCTGCCTCCCATGCGTGCACTCCCTGGTTCCTGGCCTTGGGGCCCTCATGCCGCCGCCCCTCGCCATTCCCTTGGGCCGCCCTGGATGCCCAAGCCGCCGAACAACCGGCTCCCCCTGGTGACTGGGCACGCCTACACCTTCTCCCACCAGCCCTGGGCTGCGCTCCAGCCCCGCAGGGCCTTCTCTTCCTTCCCGCCGACCACCGTCCCTTTGCCCCTGGGCCCCGCCCTGGGCCCTCCCTCCCTCTGCCCAGCACCAAAATGGCCGACCGCCCTGGCCCTCGGGGCCGCTGGCACCCTGGGCCGAAGTCCTTCTCCCCACAGCAGCGCAGCTAACAGCAAGGCCCGCTCCCTCAGCAAGGCAGTGGGGGCGCGCCCGGCACCACGGCGTCGGCGTCGAGGGGTACCCCCAAATAAACGACGAGACCAAGGAAAGAGTCCCCCGCATGCCCCCAGGCCAGTGTGGTTGCTGGGCAGGCATGGGAGCAGAAGGGGATTCCAGGCAACTTGGCTGTGCTTCCTGGCGCTCCGAGGGGCTCCTCTAGCAGCACCAGGGCGCGGTCAGCTTGCCAAAACCTGGCCAAGCTCCACCACACCCCCAGAGGCTAGCTGCCTCGCCAACACAGCCTCCGGTGTGTGTGGTGTGTGTCTGGGTCCCTTGCGTGCACCGGCGAGTCCGTCCCTTTCCGTGTCCCCATCCGCATCCAGGTCAGGGTCTCTGTCTGTCTGTTCGGGGGTTCAGTGCGGGTCTGTGTGTTGGATCCTCGTTCTCCCCGTGTCTCTCTCTTCCTCTCTCGCTCCGACTACCCCTCCGTGTGCCTCTCTGTCTTTCCCTGTGTGTCTGTGTGTCTGTCTCTGTCAGCCGGGCTCCCGTATCTCTCAGTCCTGTCCTGGTGATGGGGGGTGCGTGGGGGGTTGTCAGGGGAAGGTTGGCGGGGGTGGGGCCACGGGGGTGGACTGCTGCCCAGGGTCTCTGGTTGGGGAGTTCGGGGCGCTGTGAACACTCCGCATGCCTGCCTCCAAGACCGAACGCCCCCCCTAGGCATCTCGGGTTCCAAACCACAGTGGCGGCGGCGGCGGCGGCGGCGGCGTAGGAGGAGGCGACGGCGGCGGGAGCGGCGGCGGAGGGGGCGGTCCGGCTGGGAAGTCCAGAGACAGTTGGGGAGATCGCCGGGACTTCTGCGACTCTGAGATGCTGGAGGCGCCTCACCCCAAGGCAGGCGCGCAGGCACGCAGGAGCCAAGGCCAGGGCAGGCGGAGGGGTTGACGAGAGGAGCACGCTGGGGCTCGGAGGCCAAGAGCAGTCTGCTGGGAGTCGCAGCATCAGCCTCTCAGGCCTTTGGCCCTAGCGGCCTGATGGCAGCGCATCTCTTCTGCTCTTGGAAGCTAAGCAGGGTCGGATCCGCTCAGGACTTGGATGGGAGACCGTTCCCGGGTGCCCTGCACTCTTGTTCTGAGGCTACTTTCTTGGCTTTTTTCTTTCTCCTTCGGCCTCCCTTCTTCTCCCTGTGCCTCCACCGCCCCCCTTTGCCCAGCAAGCCTTCCTCCAAACATCCCTTGCCCCGTTGCCCCCTTACCCCCGGGCACCCCACGGCGGTTCATAGGCCCGCTGGAGCCGCCCGCTGCAGCGACAGGCGGCTCGAATCCAGCTCCTCCAACTCCAAGTCACAAGGCCCACCCTCACAGGAACCAGTGGGGCTCGCTGGGGGGCGATGGGAACGGGGTGTGGAGGCTGAGGCCTCAGAGAGGGCAGCCGCTACGGAGGGAGGGAGTGGGCGAAGGTGGCGAGGACTGGGGGGCGATGGGGAGGGGGGAGCGCGTGCGGGAGTTCACCCTGCCTCCCATGCGTGCCCTCCCTCGTTCCTGCCCTTGGGGCCCTCATGCCGCCGCCCCTCGCCTTTCCCTTGGGTCGCCCTGGATGCCCAAGCCACCGGACAACAGGCTCCCCCTGGTGACTGGGCACGCCTACACCTTCTCCCACCAGCCCTGCGCTGCGCTCCAGCCCCGCAGGGCCTTCTCTTCCTTCCCGCCGACCACCGTCCCTTTGCCCCTGGGCCCCGCCCTGGGCCCTCGCTCCCTCTGCCCAGCACCAAAGATGGCCGACCGCCCTGGACCTTGGGGCCGCTGGCACCCTGAGCCTAAGTCCTTCTCCCCACAGCAGCGCACCTAACAGCGAGGCCCGCTCCCTCAGCAAGGCAGTGGGGGCGCGCCCGGCACCACGGCGTCGGCGTCGAGGGGTACCCCCAAATAAACGACGAGACCAAGGAAAGAGTCCCCCGCATGCCCCCAGGCCAGTGTAGTTGCTGGGCAGGCATGGGAGCAGAAGGGGATTCCAGGCAACTTGGCTGTGCTTCCTGGCGCTCCGAGGGGCTCCTCTAGCAGCACCAGGGCGCGGTCAGCTTGCCAAAACCTGGCCAAGCTCCACCACACCCCCAGAGGCTAGCTGCCTCGCCAACACAGCCTCCGGTGTGTGTGGTGTGTGTCTGGGTCCCTTGCGTGCACCGGCGAGGCTGTCCCTTTCCGTGTCCCCATCCGCATCCAGGTCAGGATCTCTGTGTGTCTGTTCGGGGGTTCAGTGCGGGTCTGTGTGTTGGATCCTCGGTCTCCCCGTGTCTCTCTCTTCCTCTCTCGCTCCGACTACCCCTCCGTGCGTATCTCTGGCTTTCCCTGTGTGTCTTTGTGTCTGTCTATGTCAGCCGGGCTCCCGTATCTCTCAGTCCTGTCCTGGTGATGGGGGGTTCGTGGGGGGGGGTGTCACGGGAAGGTTAGAGGGGGACGGGCCACGGCGGTGGACTGCTGCCCAGGGTCTCTGGTGGCGCCCTTGACTTCGGGCCGCCATTGAGCAAGGCGGGGTGGCTTGCCACGCTAGACCCAGGGCTGCGGTTGGGGAGTTGGGGGCGCTGAGAACACTCCGCATGCCTGCCTCCAAGACCGAACGCCCCCCCTAGGCATCTCGGGTTCCAAACGACAGCGGCGGCGGAGGCGGCGGTGGCGGCGGGGGAGGAGGAGGAGGAGGAGGAGGAGGAGGAGGAGGAGGCGGCGGCGGGAGCGGCGGCGGAGGGGGCGGTCCTGCTGGGAAGTCCAGAGACACTTGGGGAGATCGCCAGGACTTCTGCGACTCTGAGATGCTGGAGGCGCCTCACCCCAAGGCAGGCTCGCAGGCACGCAGGAGCAAAGCACAGGGCAGGTGGAGGGGTGACAAGAGGAGCACGCTGGTGCCCGGAGGCCCAGAGCAGTCTGATGTGGGTCGCAGCAGCAGCCTCTCAGGCCTATGGCCCTAGTGGCCTGATGGCAGCGCATCTCTTCTGCTCTTGGAAGCTAAGCAGGGTCGGATCCGGTCAGGACTTGGATGGGAGACCGTTCCCGGGTGCCCTGGACTCTGGTTCTGAGGCTACTTTCTTGGCTTTTTTCTTTCTCCTTCGGCCTCCCTTCTTCTCCCTGTGCCTCCACCGCCCCCCTTTGCCCAGCAAGCCTTCCTCCAAACATCCCTTGCTCCGCTGCCCCCTTACTCCCGGGCACCCCACGGCGATTCACAGGCCCGCTGGAGCCGCCCGCTGCAGGGACTGGCGGCTCCAACCCAGCTCCTCCAACTCCAAGCAACAAGGCCCACCCTCACAGGAACCAGTGGGGCTCGCTGGGCGGCGATGGGAACGGGGTGGGGAGGTTGAGGCAGCAGAGAGGACAGCCGCAACGGAGGGAGGGAGTGGGCGAAGGTGGCGAGGACTGGGGGGGCGTTGGGGCGGGGGGAGGGCGTGCGGGAGTTGACCCTGCCTCCCATGCGTGCACTCCCTGGTTCCTGGCCTTGGGGCCCTCATGCCGCCGCCCCTCGCCATTCCCTTGGGCCGCCCTGGATGCCCAAGCCGCCGGACAACCGGCTCCCCCTGGTGACTGGGCACGCCTACACCTTCTCCCACCAGCCCTGGGCTGCACTCCAGCTCCGCAGGGCCTTCTCTTCCTTCCCGCCGACCACCGTCCCTTTGCCCCTGGGCCCCGCCCTGGGCCCTCCCTCCCTCTGCCCAGCACCAAAGATGGCCGACCGCCCTGGCCCTCGGGGCCGCTGGCACCCTGGGCCGAAGTCTTTCTCCCCACAGCAGCGCAGCTAACAGCAAGGCCCCCTCCCTCAGCAAGGCAGTGGGGGCGCGCCCGGCACCACGGCGTCGGCGTCGAGGGGTACCCCCAAATAAACGACGAGACCAAGGAAAGAGTCCCCCGCATGCCCCCAGGCCAGTGTGGTTGCTGGGCAGGCATGGGAGCAGAAGGGGATTCCAGGCAACTTGGCTGTGCTTCCTGGCGCTCCGAGGGGCTCCTCTAGCAGCACCAGGGCGCGGTGAGCTTGCCAAAACCTGGCCAAGCTCCACCACACCCCCAGAGCCTAGCTGCCTCGCCAACACAGCCTCCGGTGTGTGTGGTGTGTGTCTGGGTCCCTTGCGTGCACCGGCGAGTCCGTCCCTTTCCGTATCCCCATCCGCATCCAGGTCAGGGTCTCTGTGTGTCTGTTCGGGGGTTCAGTGCGGGTCTGAGTGTTGGATCCTCGTTCTCCCCGTGTCTCTCTCTTCCTCTCTCGCTCCGACTACCCCTCCGTGTGCCTGTCTGTCTTTCCCTGTGTGTCTGTGTGTCTGTCTCTGTCAGCCGGGCTCCCGTATCGCTCAGTCCTGTCCTGGTGATGGGGGGTGCGTGGGGGGGGTGTCAGGGGAAGGTTGGCGGGGGAGGGGCCACGGGGGTGGACTGCTGCCCAGGGTCTCTGGTTGGGGAGTTCGGGGCGCTGTGAACACTCCGCATGCCTGCCTCCAAGACCGAACGCCCCCCCTAGGCATCTCGGGTTCCAAACCACAGTGGCAGTGGCGGCGGCGGCGGCGGCGTAGGAGGAGGCGACGGCGGCGGGAGCGGCGGCGGAGGGGGCGGTCCGGCTGGGAAGTCCAGAGACAGTTGGGGAGATCGCCGGGACTTCTGGGACTCTGAGATGCTGGAGGCGCCTCACCCCAAGGCAGGCTCGCAGGCACGCAGGAGCCAAAGCCAGGGCAGGCGGAGGGGTTGACGAGAGGAGCACGCTGGGGCTCGGAGGCCCAGAGCAGTCTGCTGTGGGTCGCAGCAGCAGCCTCTCAGGCCTCTGGCCCTAGCGGCCTGATGGCAGCGCATCTCTTCTGCTCTTGGAAGCTAAGCAGGGTCGGATCCGCTCAGGACTTGGATGGGAGACCGTTCCCGGGTGCCCTGCACTCTTGTTCTGAGGCTACTTTCTTGGCTTTTTTCTTTCTCCTTCGGCCTCCCTTCTTCTCCCTGTGCCTCCACCGCCCCCCTTTGCCCAGCAAGCCTTCCTCCAAACATCCCTTGCCCCGTTGCCCCCTTACCCCCGGGCACCCCACGGCGGTTCACAGGCCCGCTGGAGCCGCCCGCTACAGCGACAGGCGGCTCCAACCCAGCTCCTCCAACTCCAAGTCACAAGGCCCACCCTCACAGGAACCAGTGGGGCTCGCGGGGGGGCGATGGGAAGGGGGTGGGGAGGCTGAGGCGGCAGAGAGGGCTGCCGCTTCGGAGGGAGGGAGTGGGCGAAGGTGGCGAGGACTGGGGGGGCGATGGGGCGGGGGGAGCGCGTGCGGGAGTTCACCCTGCCTCCCATGCGTGCACTCCCTGGTTCCTGGCCTTGGGGCCCTCATGCCGCCGCCCCTCGCCATTCCCTTGGGCCGCCCTGGATGCCCAAGCCGCCGAACAACCGGCTCCCCCTGGTGACTGGGCACGCCTACACCTTCTCCCACCAGCCCTGGGCTGCGCTCCAGCCCCGCAGGGCCTTCTCTTCCTTCCCGCCGACCACCGTCCCTTTGCCCCTGGGCCCCGCCCTGGGCCCTCCCTCCCTCTGCCCTGCACCAAAATGGCCGACCGCCCTGGCCCTCGGGGCCGCTGGCACCCTGGGCCGAAGTCCTTCTCCCCACAGCAGCGCAGCTAACAGCAAGGCCCGCTCCCTCAGCAAGGCAGTGGGGGCGCGCCCGGCACCACGGCATCGGCGTCGAGGGGTACCCCCAAATAAACGACGAGACCAAGGAAAGAGTCCCCCGCATGCCCCCAGGCCAGTGTGGTTGCTGGGCAGGCATGGGAGCAGAAGGGGATTCCAGGCAACTTGGCTGTGCTTCCTGGCGCTCCGAGGGGCTCCTCTAGCAGCACCAGGGCGCGGTCAGCTTGCCAAAACCTGGCCAAGCTCCACCACACCCCCAGAGGCTAGCTGCCTCGCCAACACAGCCTCCGGTGTGTGTGGTGTGTGTCTGGGTCCCTTGCGTGCACCGGCGAGTCCGTCCCTTTCCGTGTCCCCATCCGCATCCAGGTCAGGGTCTCTGTCTGTCTGTTCGGGGGTTCAGTGCGGGTCTGTGTGTTGGATCCTCGTTCTCCCCGTGTCTCTCTCTTCCTCTCTCGCTCCGACTACCCCTCCGTGTGCCTCTCTGTCTTTCCCTGTGTGTCTGTGTGTCTGTCTCTGTCAGCCGGGCTCCCGTATCTCTCAGTCCTGTCCTGGTGATGGGGGGTGCGTGGGGGGTTGTCAGGGGAAGGTTGGCGGGGGTGGGGCCACGGGGGTGGACTGCTGCCCAGGGTCTCTGGTTGGGGAGTTCGGGGCGCTGTGAACACTCCGCATGCCTGCCTCCAAGACCGAACGCCCCCCCTAGGCATCTCGGGTTCCAAACCACAGTGGCGGCGGCGGCGGCGGCGTAGGAGGAGGCGACGGCGGCGGGAGCGGCGGCGGAGGGGGCGGTCCGGCTGGGAAGTCCAGAGACAGTTGGGGAGATCGCCGGGACTTCTGCGACTCTGAGATGCTGGAGGCGCCTCACCCCAAGGCAGGCGCGCAGGCACGCAGGAGCCAAGGCCAGGGCAGGCGGAGGGGTTGACGAGAGGAGCACGCTGGGGCTCGGAGGCCAAGAGCAGTCTGCTGGGAGTCGCAGCATCAGCCTCTCAGGCCTTTGGCCCTAGCGGCCTGATGGCAGCGCATCTCTTCTGCTCTTGGAAGCTAAGCAGGGTCGGATCCGCTCAGGACTTGGATGGGAGACCGTTCCCGGGTGCCCTGCACTCTTGTTCTGAGGCTACTTTCTTGGCTTTTTTCTTTCTCCTTCGGCCTCCCTTCTTCTCCCTGTGCCTCCACCGCCCCCCTTTGCCCAGCAAGCCTTCCTCCAAACATCCCTTGCCCCGTTGCCCCCTTACCCCCGGGCACCCCACGGCGGTTCATAGGCCCGCTGGAGCCGCCCGCTGCAGCGACAGGCGGCTCGAATCCAGCTCCTCCAACTCCAAGTCACAAGGCCCACCCTCACAGGAACCAGTGGGGCTCGCTGGGGGGCGATGGGAACGGGGTGTGGAGGCTGAGGCCTCAGAGAGGGCAGCCGCTACGGAGGGAGGGAGTGGGCGAAGGTGGCGAGGACTGGGGGGCGATGGGGAGGGGGGAGCGCGTGCGGGAGTTCACCCTGCCTCCCATGCGTGCCCTCCCTCGTTCCTGCCCTTGGGGCCCTCATGCCGCCGCCCCTTGCCTTTCCCTTGGGTCGCCCTGGATGCCCAAGCCACCGGACAACAGGCTCCCCCTGGTGACTGGGCACGCCTACACCTTCTCCCACCAGCCCTGCGCTGCGCTCCAGCCCCGCAGGGCCTTCTCTTCCTTCCCGCCGACCACCGTCCCTTTGCCCCTGGGCCCCGCCCTGGGCCCTCGCTCCCTCTGCCCAGCACCAAAGATGGCCGACCGCCCTGGACCTTGGGGCCGCTGGCACCCTGAGCCTAAGTCCTTCTCCCCACAGCAGCGCACCTAACAGCGAGGCCCGCTCCCTCAGCAAGGCAGTGGGGGCGCGCCCGGCACCACGGCGTCGGCGTCGAGGGGTACCCCCAAATAAACGACGAGACCAAGGAAAGAGTCCCCCGCATGCCCCTAGGCCAGTGTAGTTGCTGGGCAGGCATGGGAGCAGAAGGGGATTCCAGGCAACTTGGCTGTGCTTCCTGGCGCTCCGAGGGGCTCCTCTAGCAGCACCAGGGCGCGGTCAGCTTGCCAAAACCTGGCCAAGCTCCACCACACCCCCAGAGGCTAGCTGCCTCGCCAACACAGCCTCCGGTGTGTGTGGTGTGTGTCTGGGTCCCTTGCGTGCACCGGCGAGGCTGTCCCTTTCCGTGTCCCCATCCGCATCCAGGTCAGGATCTCTGTGTGTCTGTTCGGGGGTTCAGTGCGGGTCTGTGTGTTGGATCCTCGGTCTCCCCGTGTCTCTCTCTTCCTCTCTCGCTCCGACTACCCCTCCGTGCGTATCTCTGGCTTTCCCTGTGTGTCTTTGTGTCTGTCTATGTCAGCCGGGCTCCCGTATCTCTCAGTCCTGTCCTGGTGATGGGGGGTTCGTGGGGGGGGGTGTCACGGGAAGGTTAGAGGGGGACGGGCCACGGCGGTGGACTGCTGCCCAGGGTCTCTGGTGGCGCCCTTGACTTCGGGCCGCCATTGAGCAAGGCGGGGTGGCTTGCCACGCTAGACCCAGGGCTGCGGTTGGGGAGTTGGGGGCGCTGAGAACACTCCGCATGCCTGCCTCCAAGACCGAACGCCCCCCCTAGGCATCTCGGGTTCCAAACGACAGCGGCGGCGGAGGCGGCGGTGGCGGCGGGGGAGGAGGAGGAGGAGGAGGAGGAGGAGGAGGCGGCGGCGGGAGCGGCGGCGGAGGGGGCGGTCCTGCTGGGAAGTCCAGAGACACTTGGGGAGATCGCCAGGACTTCTGCGACTCTGAGATGCTGGAGGCGCCTCACCCCAAGGCAGGCTCGCAGGCACGCAGGAGCAAAGCACAGGGCAGGTGGAGGGGTGACAAGAGGAGCACGCTGGGGCCCGGAGGCCCAGAGCAGTCTGATGTGGGTCGCAGCAGCAGCCTCTCAGGCCTATGGCCCTAGTGGCCTGATGGCAGCGCATCTCTTCTGCTCTTGGAAGCTAAGCAGGGTCGGATCCGGTCAGGACTTGGATGGGAGACCGTTCCCGGGTGCCCTGGACTCTGGTTCTGAGGCTACTTTCTTGGCTTTTTTCTTTCTCCTTCGGCCTCCCTTCTTCTCCCTGTGCCTCCACCGCCCCCCTTTGCCCAGCAAGCCTTCCTCCAAACATCCCTTGCTCCGCTGCCCCCTTACTCCCGGGCACCCCACGGCGATTCACAGGCCCGCTGGAGCCGCCCGCTGCAGGGACTGGCGGCTCCAACCCAGCTCCTCCAACTCCAAGCAACAAGGCCCACCCTCACAGGAACCAGTGGGGCTCGCTGGGCGGCGATGGGAACGGGGTGGGGAGGTTGAGGCAGCAGAGAGGACAGCCGCAACGGAGGGAGGGAGTGGGCGAAGGTGGCGAGGACTGGGGGGGCGTTGGGGCCGGGGGAGGGCGTGCGGGAGTTGACCCTGCCTCCCATGCGTGCACTCCCTGGTTCCTGGCCTTGGGGCCCTCATGCCGCCGCCCCTCGCCATTCCCTTGGGCCGCCCTGGATGCCCAAGCCGCCGGACAACCGGCTCCCCCTGGTGACTGGGCACGCCTACACCTTCTCCCACCAGCCCTGGGCTGCACTCCAGCTCCGCAGGGCCTTCTCTTCCTTCCCGCCGACCACCGTCCCTTTGCCCCTGGGCCCCGCCCTGGGCCCTCCCTCCCTCTGCCCAGCACCAAAGATGGCCGACCGCCCTGGCCCTCGGGGCCGCTGGCACCCTGGGCCGAAGTCTTTCTCCCCACAGCAGCGCAGCTAACAGCAAGGCCCCCTCCCTCAGCAAGGCAGTGGGGGCGCGCCCGGCACCACGGCGTCGGCGTCGAGGGGTACCCCCAAATAAACGACGAGACCAAGGAAAGAGTCCCCCGCATGCCCCCAGGCCAGTGTGGTTGCTGGGCAGGCATGGGAGCAGAAGGGGATTCCAGGCAACTTGGCTGTGCTTCCTGGCGCTCCGAGGGGCTCCTCTAGCAGCACCAGGGCGCGGTGAGCTTGCCAAAACCTGGCCAAGCTCCACCACACCCCCAGAGCCTAGCTGCCTCGCCAACACAGCCTCCGGTGTGTGTGGTGTGTGTCTGGGTCCCTTGCGTGCACCGGCGAATCCGTCCCTTTCCGTATCCCCATCCGCATCCAGGTCAGGGTCTCTGTGTGTCTGTTCGGGGGTTCAGTGCGGGTCTGAGTGTTGGATCCTCGTTCTCCCCGTGTCTCTCTCTTCCTCTCTCGCTCCGACTACCCCTCCGTGTGCCTGTCTGTCTTTCCCTGTGTGTCTGTGTGTCTGTCTCTGTCAGCCGGGCTCCCGTATCGCTCAGTCCTGTCCTGGTGATGGGGGGTGCGTGGGGGGGGTGTCAGGGGAAGGTTGGCGGGGGAGGGGCCACGGGGGTGGACTGCTGCCCAGGGTCTCTGGTTGGGGAGTTCGGGGCGCTGTGAACACTCCGCATGCCTGCCTCCAAGACCGAACGCCCCCCCTAGGCATCTCGGGTTCCAAACCACAGTGGCAGTGGCGGCGGCGGCGGCGGCGTAGGAGGAGGCGACGGCGGCGGGAGCGGCGGCGGAGGGGGCGGTCCGGCTGGGAAGTCCAGAGACAGTTGGGGAGATCGCCGGGACTTCTGGGACTCTGAGATGCTGGAGGCGCCTCACCCCAAGGCAGGCTCGCAGGCACGCAGGAGCCAAAGCCAGGGCAGGCGGAGGGGTTGACGAGAGGAGCACGCTGGGGCTCGGAGGCCCAGAGCAGTCTGCTGTGGGTCGCAGCAGCAGCCTCTCAGGCCTCTGGCCCTAGCGGCCTGATGGCAGCGCATCTCTTCTGCTCTTGGAAGCTAAGCAGGGTCGGATCCGCTCAGGACTTGGATGGGAGACCGTTCCCGGGTGCCCTGCACTCTTGTTCTGAGGCTACTTTCTTGGCTTTTTTCTTTCTCCTTCGGCCTCCCTTCTTCTCCCTGTGCCTCCACCGCCCCCCTTTGCCCAGCAAGCCTTCCTCCAAACATCCCTTGCCCCGTTGCCCCCTTACCCCCGGGCACCCCACGGCGGTTCACAGGCCCGCTGGAGCCGCCCGCTACAGCGACAGGCGGCTCCAACCCAGCTCCTCCAACTCCAAGTCACAAGGCCCACCCTCACAGGAACCAGTGGGGCTCGCGGGGGGGCGATGGGAAGGGGGTGGGGAGGCTGAGGCGGCAGAGAGGGCTGCCGCTTCGGAGGGAGGGAGTGGGCGAAGGTGGCGAGGACTGGGGGGGCGATGGGGCGGGGGGAGCGCGTGCGGGAGTTCACCCTGCCTCCCATGCGTGCACTCCCTGGTTCCTGGCCTTGGGGCCCTCATGCCGCCGCCCCTCGCCATTCCCTTGGGCCGCCCTGGATGCCCAAGCCGCCGAACAACCGGCTCCCCCTGGTGACTGGGCACGCCTACACCTTCTCCCACCAGCCCTGGGCTGCGCTCCAGCCCCGCAGGGCCTTCTCTTCCTTCCCGCCGACCACCGTCCCTTTGCCCCTGGGCCCCGCCCTGGGCCCTCCCTCCCTCTGCCCTGCACCAAAATGGCCGACCGCCCTGGCCCTCGGGGCCGCTGGCACCCTGGGCCGAAGTCCTTCTCCCCACAGCAGCGCAGCTAACAGCAAGGCCCGCTCCCTCAGCAAGGCAGTGGGGGCGCGCCCGGCACCACGGCATCGGCGTCGAGGGGTACCCCCAAATAAACGACGAGACCAAGGAAAGAGTCCCCCGCATGCCCCCAGGCCAGTGTGGTTGCTGGGCAGGCATGGGAGCAGAAGGGGATTCCAGGCAACTTGGCTGTGCTTCCTGGCGCTCCGAGGGGCTCCTCTAGCAGCACCAGGGCGCGGTCAGCTTGCCAAAACCTGGCCAAGCTCCACCACACCCCCAGAGGCTAGCTGCCTCGCCAACACAGCCTCCGGTGTGTGTGGTGTGTGTCTGGGTCCCTTGCGTGCACCGGCGAGTCCGTCCCTTTCCGTGTCCCCATCCGCATCCAGGTCAGGGTCTCTGTCTGTCTGTTCGGGGGTTCAGTGCGGGTCTGTGTGTTGGATCCTCGTTCTCCCCGTGTCTCTCTCTTCCTCTCTCGCTCCGACTACCCCTCCGTGTGCCTCTCTGTCTTTCCCTGTGTGTCTGTGTGTCTGTCTCTGTCAGCCGGGCTCCCGTATCTCTCAGTCCTGTCCTGGTGATGGGGGGTGCGTGGGGGGTTGTCAGGGGAAGGTTGGCGGGGGTGGGGCCACGGGGGTGGACTGCTGCCCAGGGTCTCTGGTTGGGGAGTTCGGGGCGCTGTGAACACTCCGCATGCCTGCCTCCAAGACCGAACGCCCCCCCTAGGCATCTCGGGTTCCAAACCACAGTGGCAGTGGCGGCGGCGGCGGCGGCGTAGGAGGAGGCGACGGCGGCGGGAGCGGCGGCGGAGGGGGCGGTCCGGCTGGGAAGTCCAGAGACAGTTGGGGAGATCGCCGGGACTTCTGCGACTCTGAGATGCTGGAGGCGCCTCACCCCAAGGCAGGCGCGCAGGCACGCAGGAGCCAAGGCCAGGGCAGGCGGAGGGGTTGACGAGAGGAGCACGCTGGGGCTCGGAGGCCAAGAGCAGTCTGCTGGGAGTCGCAGCATCAGCCTCTCAGGCCTTTGGCCCTAGCGGCCTGATGGCAGCGCATCTCTTCTGCTCTTGGAAGCTAAGCAGGGTCGGATCCGCTCAGGACTTGGATGGGAGACCGTTCCCGGGTGCCCTGCACTCTTGTTCTGAGGCTACTTTCTTGGCTTTTTTCTTTCTCCTTCGGCCTCCCTTCTTCTCCCTGTGTCTCCACCGTCCCCCTTTGCCCAGCAAGCCTTCCTCCAAACATCCCTTGCCCCGTTGCCCCCTTACCCCCGGGCACCCCACGGCGGTTCATAGGCCCGCTGGAGCCGCCCGCTGCAGCGACAGGCGGCTCGAATCCAGCTCCTCCAACTCCAAGTCACAAGGCCCACCCTCACAGGAACCAGTGGGGCTCGCTGGGGGGCGATGGGAACGGGGTGTGGAGGCTGAGGCCTCAGAGAGGGCAGCCGCTACGGAGGGAGGGAGTGGGCGAAGGTGGCGAGGACTGGGGGGCGATGGGGAGGGGGGAGCGCGTGCGGGAGTTCACCCTGCCTCCCATGCGTGCCCTCCCTCGTTCCTGCCCTTGGGGCCCTCATGCCGCCGCCCCTCGCCTTTCCCTTGGGTCGCCCTGGATGCCCAAGCCACCGGACAACCGGCTCCCCCTGGTGACTGGGCACACCTACACCTTCTCCCACCAGCCCTGGGCTGCGCTCCAGCCCCGCAGGGCCTTCTCTTCCTTCCCGCCGACCACCGTCCCTTTGCCCCTGGGCCCCGCCCTGGGCCCTCGCTCCCTCTGCCCAGCACCAAAGATGGCCGACCGCCCTGGACCTTGGGGCCGCTGGCACCCTGAGCCTAAGTCCTTCTCCCCACAGCAGCGCACCTAACAGCGAGGCCCGCTCCCTCAGCAAGGCAGTGGGGGCGCGCCCGGCACCACGGCGTCGGCGTCGAGGGGTACCCCCAAATAAACGACGAGACCAAGGAAAGAGTCCCCCGCATGCCCCTAGGCCAGTGTAGTTGCTGGGCAGGCATGGGAGCAGAAGGGGATTCCAGGCAACTTGGCTGTGCTTCCTGGCGCTCCGAGGGGCTCCTCTAGCAGCACCAGGGCGCGGTCAGCTTGCCAAAACCTGGCCAAGCTCCACCACACCCCCAGAGGCTAGCTGCCTCGCCAACACAGCCTCCGGTGTGTGTGGTGTGTGTCTGGGTCCCTTGCGTGCACCGGCGAGGCTGTCCCTTTCCGTGTCCCCATCCGCATCCAGGTCAGGATCTCTGTGTGTCTGTTCGGGGGTTCAGTGCGGGTCTGTGTGTTGGATCCTCGGTCTCCCCGTGTCTCTCTCTTCCTCTCTCGCTCCGACTACCCCTCCGTGTGTATCTCTGGCTTTCCCTGTGTGTCTTTGTGTCTGTCTATGTCAGCCGGGCTCCCGTATCTCTCAGTCCTGTCCTGGTGATGGGGGGTTCGTGGGGGGGGGGTGTCACGGGAAGGTTAGAGGGGGACGGGCCACGGCGGTGGACTGCTGCCCAGGGTCTCTGGTGGCGCCCTTGACTTCGGGCCGCCATTGAGCAAGGCGGGGTGGCTTGCCACGCTAGACCCAGGGCTGCGGTTGGGGAGTTGGGGGCGCTGAGAACACTCCGCATGCCTGCCTCCAAGACCGAACGCCCCCCCTAGGCATCTCGGGTTCCAAACGACAGCGGCGGCGGAGGCGGCGGTGGCGGCGGGGGAGGAGGAGGAGGAGGAGGAGGAGGCGGCGGCGGGAGCGGCGGCGGAGGGGGCGGTCCTGCTGGGAAGTCCAGAGACACTTGGGGAGATCGCCAGGACTTCTGCGACTCTGAGATGCTGGAGGCGCCTCACCCCAAGGCAGGCTCGCAGGCACGCAGGAGCAAAGCACAGGGCAGGTGGAGGGGTGACAAGAGGAGCACGCTGGGGCCCGGAGGCCCAGAGCAGTCTGATGTGGGTCGCAGCAGCAGCCTCTCAGGCCTATGGCCCTAGTGGCCTGATGGCAGCGCATCTCTTCTGCTCTTGGAAGCTAAGCAGGGTCGGATCCGGTCAGGACTTGGATGGGAGACCGTTCCCGGGTGCCCTGGACTCTGGTTCTGAGGCTACTTTCTTGGCTTTTTTCTTTCTCCTTCGGCCTCCCTTCTTCTCCCTGTGCCTCCACCGCCCCCCTTTGCCCAGCAAGCCTTCCTCCAAACATCCCTTGCTCCGCTGCCCCCTTACTCCCGGGCACCCCACGGCGATTCACAGGCCCGCTGGAGCCGCCCGCTGCAGGGACTGGCGGCTCCAACCCAGCTCCTCCAACTCCAAGCAACAAGGCCCACCCTCACAGGAACCAGTGGGGCTCGCTGGGCGGCGATGGGAACGGGGTGGGGAGGTTGAGGCAGCAGAGAGGACAGCCGCAACGGAGGGAGGGAGTGGGCGAAGGTGGCGAGGACTGGGGGGGCGTTGGGGCGGGGGGAGGGCGTGCGGGAGTTGACCCTGCCTCCCATGCGTGCACTCCCTGGTTCCTGGCCTTGGGGCCCTCATGCCGCCGCCCCTCGCCATTCCCTTGGGCCGCCCTGGATGCCCAAGCCGCCGGACAACCGGCTCCCCCTGGTGACTGGGCACGCCTACACCTTCTCCCACCAGCCCTGGGCTGCGCTCCAGCCCCGCAGGGCCTTCTCTTCCTTCCCGCCGACCACCGTCCCTTTGCCCCTGGGCCCCGCCCTGGGCCCTCCCTCCCTCTGCCCTGCACCAAAATGGCCGACCGCCCTGGCCCTCGGGGCCGCTGGCACCCTGGGCCGAAGTCCTTCTCCCCACAGCAGCGCAGCTAACAGCAAGGCCCGCTCCCTCAGCAAGGCAGTGGGGGCGCGCCCGGCACCACGGCATCGGCGTCGAGGGGTACCCCCAAATAAACGACGAGACCAAGGAAAGAGTCCCCCGCATGCCCCCAGGCCAGTGTGGTTGCTGGGCAGGCATGGGAGCAGAAGGGGATTCCAGGCAACTTGGCTGTGCTTCCTGGCGCTCCGAGGGGCTCCTCTAGCAGCACCAGGGCGCGGTCAGCTTGCCAAAACCTGGCCAAGCTCCACCACACCCCCAGAGGCTAGCTGCCTCGCCAACACAGCCTCCGGTGTGTGTGGTGTGTGTCTGGGTCCCTTGCGTGCACCGGCGAGTCCGTCCCTTTCCGTGTCCCCATCCGCATCCAGGTCAGGGTCTCTGTCTGTCTGTTCGGGGGTTCAGTGCGGGTCTGTGTGTTGGATCCTCGTTCTCCCCGTGTCTCTCTCTTCCTCTCTCGCTCCGACTACCCCTCCGTGTGCCTCTCTGTCTTTCCCTGTGTGTCTGTGTGTCTGACTCTGTCAGCCGGGCTCCCGTATCTCTCAGTCCTGTCCTGGTGATGGGGGGTGCGTGGGGGGTTGTCAGGGGAAGGTTGGCGGGGGTGGGGCCACGGGGGTGGACTGCTGCCCAGGGTCTCTGGTTGGGGAGTTCGGGGCGCTGTGAACACTCCGCATGCCTGCCTCCAAGACCGAACGCCCCCCCTAGGCATCTCGGGTTCCAAACCACAGTGGCAGTGGCGGCGGCGGCGGCGGCGTAGGAGGAGGCGACGGCGGCGGGAGCGGCGGCGGAGGGGGCGGTCCGGCTGGGAAGTCCAGAGACAGTTGGGGAGATCGCCGGGACTTCTGCGACTCTGAGATGCTGGAGGCGCCTCACCCCAAGGCAGGCGCGCAGGCACGCAGGAGCCAAGGCCAGGGCAGGCGGAGGGGTTGACGAGAGGAGCACGCTGGGGCTCGGAGGCCAAGAGCAGTCTGCTGGGAGTCGCAGCATCAGCCTCTCAGGCCTTTGGCCCTAGCGGCCTGATGGCAGCGCATCTCTTCTGCTCTTGGAAGCTAAGCAGGGTCGGATCCGCTCAGGACTTGGATGGGAGACCGTTCCCGGGTGCCCTGCACTCTTGTTCTGAGGCTACTTTCTTGGCTTTTTTCTTTCTCCTTCGGCCTCCCTTCTTCTCCCTGTGTCTCCACCGTCCCCCTTTGCCCAGCAAGCCTTCCTCCAAACATCCCTTGCCCCGTTGCCCCCTTACCCCCGGGCACCCCACGGCGGTTCATAGGCCCGCTGGAGCCGCCCGCTGCAGCGACAGGCGGCTCGAATCCAGCTCCTCCAACTCCAAGTCACAAGGCCCACCCTCACAGGAACCAGTGGGGCTCGCTGGGGGGCGATGGGAACGGGGTGTGGAGGCTGAGGCCTCAGAGAGGGCAGCCGCTACGGAGGGAGGGAGTGGGCGAAGGTGGCGAGGACTGGGGGGCGATGGGGAGGGGGGAGCGCGTGCGGGAGTTCACCCTGCCTCCCATGCGTGCCCTCCCTCGTTCCTGCCCTTGGGGCCCTCATGCCGCCGCCCCTCGCCTTTCCCTTGGGTCGCCCTGGATGCCCAAGCCACCGGACAACCGGCTCCCCCTGGTGACTGGGCACGCCTACACCTTCTCCCACCAGCCCTGCGCTGCGCTCCAGCCCCGCAGGGCCTTCTCTTCCTTCCCGCCGACCACCGTCCCTTTGCCCCTGGGCCCCGCCCTGGGCCCTCGCTCCCTCTGCCCAGCACCAAAGATGGCCGACCGCCCTGGACCTTGGGGCCGCTGGCACCCTGAGCCTAAGTCCTTCTCCCCACAGCAGCGCACCTAACAGCGAGGCCCGCTCCCTCAGCAAGGCAGTGGGGGCGCGCCCGGCACCACGGCGTCGGCGTCGAGGGGTACCCCCAAATAAACGACGAGACCAAGGAAAGAGTCCCCCGCATGCCCCTAGGCCAGTGTAGTTGCTGGGCAGGCATGGGAGCAGAAGGGGATTCCAGGCAACTTGGCTGTGCTTCCTGGCGCTCCGAGGGGCTCCTCTAGCAGCACCAGGGCGCGGTGAGCTTGCCAAAACCTGGCCAAGCTCCACCACACCCCCAGAGGCTAGCTGCCTCGCCAACACAGCCTCCGGTGTGTGTGGTGTGTGTCTGGGTCCCTTGCGTGCACCGGCGAGGCTGTCCCTTTCCGTGTCCCCATCCGCATCCAGGTCAGGATCTCTGTGTGTCTGTTCGGGGGTTCAGTGCGGGTCTGTGTGTTGGATCCTCGGTCTCCCCGTGTCTCTCTCTTCCTCTCTCGCTCCGACTACCCCTCCGTGTGTATCTCTGGCTTTCCCTGTGTGTCTTTGTGTCTGTCTATGTCAGCCGGGCTCCCGTATCTCTCAGTCCTGTCCTGGTGATGGGGGGTTCGTGGGGGGGGGGTGTCACGGGAAGGTTAGAGGGGGACGGGCCACGGCGGTGGACTGCTGCCCAGGGTCTCTGGTGGCGCCCTTGACTTCGGGCCGCCATTGAGCAAGGCGGGGTGGCTTGCCACGCTAGACCCAGGGCTGCGGTTGGGGAGTTGGGGGCGCTGAGAACACTCCGCATGCCTGCCTCCAAGACCGAACGCCCCCCCTAGGCATCTCGGGTTCCAAACGACAGCGGCGGCGGAGGCGGCGGTGGCGGCGGGGGAGGAGGAGGAGGAGGAGGAGGAGGCGGCGGCGGGAGCGGCGGCGGAGGGGGCGGTCCTGCTGGGAAGTCCAGAGACACTTGGGGAGATCGCCAGGACTTCTGCGACTCTGAGATGCTGGAGGCGCCTCACCCCAAGGCAGGCTCGCAGGCACGCAGGAGCAAAGCACAGGGCAGGTGGAGGGGTGACAAGAGGAGCACGCTGGGGCCCGGAGGCCCAGAGCAGTCTGATGTGGGTCGCAGCAGCAGCCTCTCAGGCCTATGGCCCTAGTGGCCTGATGGCAGCGCATCTCTTCTGCTCTTGGAAGCTAAGCAGGGTCGGATCCGGTCAGGACTTGGATGGGAGACCGTTCCCGGGTGCCCTGGACTCTGGTTCTGAGGCTACTTTCTTGGCTTTTTTCTTTCTCCTTCGGCCTCCCTTCTTCTCCCTGTGCCTCCACCGCCCCCCTTTGCCCAGCAAGCCTTCCTCCAAACATCCCTTGCTCCGCTGCCCCCTTACTCCCGGGCACCCCACGGCGATTCACAGGCCCGCTGGAGCCGCCCGCTGCAGGGACTGGCGGCTCCAACCCAGCTCCTCCAACTCCAAGCAACAAGGCCCACCCTCACAGGAACCAGTGGGGCTCGCTGGGCGGCGATGGGAACGGGGTGGGGAGGTTGAGGCAGCAGAGAGGACAGCCGCAACGGAGGGAGGGAGTGGGCGAAGGTGGCGAGGACTGGGGGGGCGTTGGGGCGGGGGGAGGGCGTGCGGGAGTTGACCCTGCCTCCCATGCGTGCACTCCCTGGTTCCTGGCCTTGGGGCCCTCATGCCGCCGCCCCTCGCCATTCCCTTGGGCCGCCCTGGATGCCCAAGCCGCCGGACAACCGGCTCCCCCTGGTGACTGGGCACGCCTACACCTTCTCCCACCAGCCCTGGGCTGCGCTCCAGCCCCGCAGGGCCTTCTCTTCCTTCCCGCCGACCACCGTCCCTTTGCCCCTGGGCCCCGCCCTGGGCCCTCCCTCCCTCTGCCCTGCACCAAAATGGCCGACCGCCCTGGCCCTCGGGGCCGCTGGCACCCTGGGCCGAAGTCCTTCTCCCCACAGCAGCGCAGCTAACAGCAAGGCCCGCTCCCTCAGCAAGGCAGTGGGGGCGCGCCCGGCACCACGGCATCGGCGTCGAGGGGTACCCCCAAATAAACGACGAGACCAAGGAAAGAGTCCCCCGCATGCCCCCAGGCCAGTGTGGTTGCTGGGCAGGCATGGGAGCAGAAGGGGATTCCAGGCAACTTGGCTGTGCTTCCTGGCGCTCCGAGGGGCTCCTCTAGCAGCACCAGGGCGCGGTCAGCTTGCCAAAACCTGGCCAAGCTCCACCACACCCCCAGAGGCTAGCTGCCTCGCCAACACAGCCTCCGGTGTGTGTGGTGTGTGTCTGGGTCCCTTGCGTGCACCGGCGAGTCCGTCCCTTTCCGTGTCCCCATCCGCATCCAGGTCAGGGTCTCTGTCTGTCTGTTCGGGGGTTCAGTGCGGGTCTGTGTGTTGGATCCTCGTTCTCCCCGTGTCTCTCTCTTCCTCTCTCGCTCCGACTACCCCTCCGTGTGCCTCTCTGTCTTTCCCTGTGTGTCTGTGTGTCTGTCTCTGTCAGCCGGGCTCCCGTATCTCTCAGTCCTGTCCTGGTGATGGGGGGTGCGTGGGGGGTTGTCAGGGGAAGGTTGGCGGGGGTGGGGCCACGGGGGTGGACTGCTGCCCAGGGTCTCTGGTTGGGGAGTTCGGGGCGCTGTGAACACTCCGCATGCCTGCCTCCAAGACCGAACGCCCCCCCTAGGCATCTCGGGTTCCAAACCACAGTGGCAGTGGCGGCGGCGGCGGCGGCGTAGGAGGAGGCGACGGCGGCGGGAGCGGCGGCGGAGGGGGCGGTCCGGCTGGGAAGTCCAGAGACAGTTGGGGAGATCGCCGGGACTTCTGCGACTCTGAGATGCTGGAGGCGCCTCACCCCAAGGCAGGCGCGCAGGCACGCAGGAGCCAAGGCCAGGGCAGGCGGAGGGGTTGACGAGAGGAGCACGCTGGGGCTCGGAGGCCAAGAGCAGTCTGCTGGGAGTCGCAGCATCAGCCTCTCAGGCCTTTGGCCCTAGCGGCCTGATGGCAGCGCATCTCTTCTGCTCTTGGAAGCTAAGCAGGGTCGGATCCGCTCAGGACTTGGATGGGAGACCGTTCCCGGGTGCCCTGCACTCTTGTTCTGAGGCTACTTTCTTGGCTTTTTTCTTTCTCCTTCGGCCTCCCTTCTTCTCCCTGTGTCTCCACCGTCCCCCTTTGCCCAGCAAGCCTTCCTCCAAACATCCCTTGCCCCGTTGCCCCCTTACCCCCGGGCACCCCACGGCGGTTCATAGGCCCGCTGGAGCCGCCCGCTGCAGCGACAGGCGGCTCGAATCCAGCTCCTCCAACTCCAAGTCACAAGGCCCACCCTCACAGGAACCAGTGGGGCTCGCTGGGGGGCGATGGGAACGGGGTGTGGAGGCTGAGGCCTCAGAGAGGGCAGCCGCTACGGAGGGAGGGAGTGGGCGAAGGTGGCGAGGACTGGGGGGCGATGGGGAGGGGGGAGCGCGTGCGGGAGTTCACCCTGCCTCCCATGCGTGCCCTCCCTCGTTCCTGCCCTTGGGGCCCTCATGCCGCCGCCCCTCGCCTTTCCCTTGGGTCGCCCTGGATGCCCAAGCCACCGGACAACCGGCTCCCCCTGGTGACTGGGCACACCTACACCTTCTCCCACCAGCCCTGGGCTGCGCTCCAGCCCCGCAGGGCCTTCTCTTCCTTCCCGCCGACCACCGTCCCTTTGCCCCTGGGCCCCGCCCTGGGCCCTCGCTCCCTCTGCCCAGCACCAAAGATGGCCGACCGCCCTGGACCTTGGGGCCGCTGGCACCCTGAGCCTAAGTCCTTCTCCCCACAGCAGCGCACCTAACAGCGAGGCCCGCTCCCTCAGCAAGGCAGTGGGGGCGCGCCCGGCACCACGGCGTCGGCGTCGAGGGGTACCCCCAAATAAACGACGAGACCAAGGAAAGAGTCCCCCGCATGCCCCTAGGCCAGTGTAGTTGCTGGGCAGGCATGGGAGCAGAAGGGGATTCCAGGCAACTTGGCTGTGCTTCCTGGCGCTCCGAGGGGCTCCTCTAGCAGCACCAGGGCGCGGTCAGCTTGCCAAAACCTGGCCAAGCTCCACCACACCCCCAGAGGCTAGCTGCCTCGCCAACACAGCCTCCGGTGTGTGTGGTGTGTGTCTGGGTCCCTTGCGTGCACCGGCGAGGCTGTCCCTTTCCGTGTCCCCATCCGCATCCAGGTCAGGATCTCTGTGTGTCTGTTCGGGGGTTCAGTGCGGGTCTGTGTGTTGGATCCTCGGTCTCCCCGTGTCTCTCTCTTCCTCTCTCGCTCCGACTACCCCTCCGTGTGTATCTCTGGCTTTCCCTGTGTGTCTTTGTGTCTGTCTATGTCAGCCGGGCTCCCGTATCTCTCAGTCCTGTCCTGGTGATGGGGGGTTCGTGGGGGGGGGGTGTCACGGGAAGGTTAGAGGGGGACGGGCCACGGCGGTGGACTGCTGCCCAGGGTCTCTGGTGGCGCCCTTGACTTCGGGCCGCCATTGAGCAAGGCGGGGTGGCTTGCCACGCTAGACCCAGGGCTGCGGTTGGGGAGTTGGGGGCGCTGAGAACACTCCGCATGCCTGCCTCCAAGACCGAACGCCCCCCCTAGGCATCTCGGGTTCCAAACGACAGCGGCGGCGGAGGCGGCGGTGGCGGCGGGGGAGGAGGAGGAGGAGGAGGAGGAGGCGGCGGCGGGAGCGGCGGCGGAGGGGGCGGTCCTGCTGGGAAGTCCAGAGACACTTGGGGAGATCGCCAGGACTTCTGCGACTCTGAGATGCTGGAGGCGCCTCACCCCAAGGCAGGCTCGCAGGCACGCAGGAGCAAAGCACAGGGCAGGTGGAGGGGTGACAAGAGGAGCACGCTGGGGCCCGGAGGCCCAGAGCAGTCTGATGTGGGTCGCAGCAGCAGCCTCTCAGGCCTATGGCCCTAGTGGCCTGATGGCAGCGCATCTCTTCTGCTCTTGGAAGCTAAGCAGGGTCGGATCCGGTCAGGACTTGGATGGGAGACCGTTCCCGGGTGCCCTGGACTCTGGTTCTGAGGCTACTTTCTTGGCTTTTTTCTTTCTCCTTCGGCCTCCCTTCTTCTCCCTGTGCCTCCACCGCCCCCCTTTGCCCAGCAAGCCTTCCTCCAAACATCCCTTGCTCCGCTGCCCCCTTACTCCCGGGCACCCCACGGCGATTCACAGGCCCGCTGGAGCCGCCCGCTGCAGGGACTGGCGGCTCCAACCCAGCTCCTCCAACTCCAAGCAACAAGGCCCACCCTCACAGGAACCAGTGGGGCTCGCTGGGCGGCGATGGGAACGGGGTGGGGAGGTTGAGGCAGCAGAGAGGACAGCCGCAACGGAGGGAGGGAGTGGGCGAAGGTGGCGAGGACTGGGGGGGCGTTGGGGCGGGGGGAGGGCGTGCGGGAGTTGACCCTGCCTCCCATGCGTGCACTCCCTGGTTCCTGGCCTTGGGGCCCTCATGCCGCCGCCCCTCGCCATTCCCTTGGGCCGCCCTGGATGCCCAAGCCGCCGGACAACCGGCTCCCCCTGGTGACTGGGCACGCCTACACCTTCTCCCACCAGCCCTGGGCTGCGCTCCAGCCCCGCAGGGCCTTCTCTTCCTTCCCGCCGACCACCGTCCCTTTGCCCCTGGGCCCCGCCCTGGGCCCTCCCTCCCTCTGCCCTGCACCAAAATGGCCGACCGCCCTGGCCCTCGGGGCCGCTGGCACCCTGGGCCGAAGTCCTTCTCCCCACAGCAGCGCAGCTAACAGCAAGGCCCGCTCCCTCAGCAAGGCAGTGGGGGCGCGCCCGGCACCACGGCATCGGCGTCGAGGGGTACCCCCAAATAAACGACGAGACCAAGGAAAGAGTCCCCCGCATGCCCCCAGGCCAGTGTGGTTGCTGGGCAGGCATGGGAGCAGAAGGGGATTCCAGGCAACTTGGCTGTGCTTCCTGGCGCTCCGAGGGGCTCCTCTAGCAGCACCAGGGCGCGGTCAGCTTGCCAAAACCTGGCCAAGCTCCACCACACCCCCAGAGGCTAGCTGCCTCGCCAACACAGCCTCCGGTGTGTGTGGTGTGTGTCTGGGTCCCTTGCGTGCACCGGCGAGTCCGTCCCTTTCCGTGTCCCCATCCGCATCCAGGTCAGGGTCTCTGTCTGTCTGTTCGGGGGTTCAGTGCGGGTCTGTGTGTTGGATCCTCGTTCTCCCCGTGTCTCTCTCTTCCTCTCTCGCTCCGACTACCCCTCCGTGTGCCTCTCTGTCTTTCCCTGTGTGTCTGTGTGTCTGACTCTGTCAGCCGGGCTCCCGTATCTCTCAGTCCTGTCCTGGTGATGGGGGGTGCGTGGGGGGTTGTCAGGGGAAGGTTGGCGGGGGTGGGGCCACGGGGGTGGACTGCTGCCCAGGGTCTCTGGTTGGGGAGTTCGGGGCGCTGTGAACACTCCGCATGCCTGCCTCCAAGACCGAACGCCCCCCCTAGGCATCTCGGGTTCCAAACCACAGTGGCAGTGGCGGCGGCGGCGGCGGCGTAGGAGGAGGCGACGGCGGCGGGAGCGGCGGCGGAGGGGGCGGTCCGGCTGGGAAGTCCAGAGACAGTTGGGGAGATCGCCGGGACTTCTGCGACTCTGAGATGCTGGAGGCGCCTCACCCCAAGGCAGGCGCGCAGGCACGCAGGAGCCAAGGCCAGGGCAGGCGGAGGGGTTGACGAGAGGAGCACGCTGGGGCTCGGAGGCCAAGAGCAGTCTGCTGGGAGTCGCAGCATCAGCCTCTCAGGCCTTTGGCCCTAGCGGCCTGATGGCAGCGCATCTCTTCTGCTCTTGGAAGCTAAGCAGGGTCGGATCCGCTCAGGACTTGGATGGGAGACCGTTCCCGGGTGCCCTGCACTCTTGTTCTGAGGCTACTTTCTTGGCTTTTTTCTTTCTCCTTCGGCCTCCCTTCTTCTCCCTGTGTCTCCACCGTCCCCCTTTGCCCAGCAAGCCTTCCTCCAAACATCCCTTGCCCCGTTGCCCCCTTACCCCCGGGCACCCCACGGCGGTTCATAGGCCCGCTGGAGCCGCCCGCTGCAGCGACAGGCGGCTCGAATCCAGCTCCTCCAACTCCAAGTCACAAGGCCCACCCTCACAGGAACCAGTGGGGCTCGCTGGGGGGCGATGGGAACGGGGTGTGGAGGCTGAGGCCTCAGAGAGGGCAGCCGCTACGGAGGGAGGGAGTGGGCGAAGGTGGCGAGGACTGGGGGGCGATGGGGAGGGGGGAGCGCGTGCGGGAGTTCACCCTGCCTCCCATGCGTGCCCTCCCTCGTTCCTGCCCTTGGGGCCCTCATGCCGCCGCCCCTCGCCTTTCCCTTGGGTCGCCCTGGATGCCCAAGCCACCGGACAACCGGCTCCCCCTGGTGACTGGGCACGCCTACACCTTCTCCCACCAGCCCTGCGCTGCGCTCCAGCCCCGCAGGGCCTTCTCTTCCTTCCCGCCGACCACCGTCCCTTTGCCCCTGGGCCCCGCCCTGGGCCCTCGCTCCCTCTGCCCAGCACCAAAGATGGCCGACCGCCCTGGACCTTGGGGCCGCTGGCACCCTGAGCCTAAGTCCTTCTCCCCACAGCAGCGCACCTAACAGCGAGGCCCGCTCCCTCAGCAAGGCAGTGGGGGCGCGCCCGGCACCACGGCGTCGGCGTCGAGGGGTACCCCCAAATAAACGACGAGACCAAGGAAAGAGTCCCCCGCATGCCCCTAGGCCAGTGTAGTTGCTGGGCAGGCATGGGAGCAGAAGGGGATTCCAGGCAACTTGGCTGTGCTTCCTGGCGCTCCGAGGGGCTCCTCTAGCAGCACCAGGGCGCGGTCAGCTTGCCAAAACCTGGCCAAGCTCCACCACACCCCCAGAGGCTAGCTGCCTCGCCAACACAGCCTCCGGTGTGTGTGGTGTGTGTCTGGGTCCCTTGCGTGCACCGGCGAGGCTGTCCCTTTCCGTGTCCCCATCCGCATCCAGGTCAGGATCTCTGTGTGTCTGTTCGGGGGTTCAGTGCGGGTCTGTGTGTTGGATCCTCGGTCTCCCCGTGTCTCTCTCTTCCTCTCTCGCTCCGACTACCCCTCCGTGTGTATCTCTGGCTTTCCCTGTGTGTCTTTGTGTCTGTCTATGTCAGCCGGGCTCCCGTATCTCTCAGTCCTGTCCTGGTGATGGGGGGTTCGTGGGGGGGGGGTGTCACGGGAAGGTTAGAGGGGGACGGGCCACGGCGGTGGACTGCTGCCCAGGGTCTCTGGTGGCGCCCTTGACTTCGGGCCGCCATTGAGCAAGGCGGGGTGGCTTGCCACGCTAGACCCAGGGCTGCGGTTGGGGAGTTGGGGGCGCTGAGAACACTCCGCATGCCTGCCTCCAAGACCGAACGCCCCCCCTAGGCATCTCGGGTTCCAAACGACAGCGGCGGCGGAGGCGGCGGTGGCGGCGGGGGAGGAGGAGGAGGAGGAGGAGGAGGCGGCGGCGGGAGCGGCGGCGGAGGGGGCGGTCCTGCTGGGAAGTCCAGAGACACTTGGGGAGATCGCCAGGACTTCTGCGACTCTGAGATGCTGGAGGCGCCTCACCCCAAGGCAGGCTCGCAGGCACGCAGGAGCAAAGCACAGGGCAGGTGGAGGGGTGACAAGAGGAGCACGCTGGGGCCCGGAGGCCCAGAGCAGTCTGATGTGGGTCGCAGCAGCAGCCTCTCAGGCCTATGGCCCTAGTGGCCTGATGGCAGCGCATCTCTTCTGCTCTTGGAAGCTAAGCAGGGTCGGATCCGGTCAGGACTTGGATGGGAGACCGTTCCCGGGTGCCCTGGACTCTGGTTCTGAGGCTACTTTCTTGGCTTTTTTCTTTCTCCTTCGGCCTCCCTTCTTCTCCCTGTGCCTCCACCGCCCCCCTTTGCCCAGCAAGCCTTCCTCCAAACATCCCTTGCTCCGCTGCCCCCTTACTCCCGGGCACCCCACGGCGATTCACAGGCCCGCTGGAGCCGCCCGCTGCAGGGACTGGCGGCTCCAACCCAGCTCCTCCAACTCCAAGCAACAAGGCCCACCCTCACAGGAACCAGTGGGGCTCGCTGGGCGGCGATGGGAACGGGGTGGGGAGGTTGAGGCAGCAGAGAGGACAGCCGCAACGGAGGGAGGGAGTGGGCGAAGGTGGCGAGGACTGGGGGGGCGTTGGGGCGGGGGGAGGGCGTGCGGGAGTTGACCCTGCCTCCCATGCGTGCACTCCCTGGTTCCTGGCCTTGGGGCCCTCATGCCGCCGCCCCTCGCCATTCCCTTGGGCCGCCCTGGATGCCCAAGCCGCCGGACAACCGGCTCCCCCTGGTGACTGGGCACGCCTACACCTTCTCCCACCAGCCCTGGGCTGCGCTCCAGCCCCGCAGGGCCTTCTCTTCCTTCCCGCCGACCACCGTCCCTTTGCCCCTGGGCCCCGCCCTGGGCCCTCCCTCCCTCTGCCCTGCACCAAAATGGCCGACCGCCCTGGCCCTCGGGGCCGCTGGCACCCTGGGCCGAAGTCCTTCTCCCCACAGCAGCGCAGCTAACAGCAAGGCCCGCTCCCTCAGCAAGGCAGTGGGGGCGCGCCCGGCACCACGGCATCGGCGTCGAGGGGTACCCCCAAATAAACGACGAGACCAAGGAAAGAGTCCCCCGCATGCCCCCAGGCCAGTGTGGTTGCTGGGCAGGCATGGGAGCAGAAGGGGATTCCAGGCAACTTGGCTGTGCTTCCTGGCGCTCCGAGGGGCTCCTCTAGCAGCACCAGGGCGCGGTCAGCTTGCCAAAACCTGGCCAAGCTCCACCACACCCCCAGAGGCTAGCTGCCTCGCCAACACAGCCTCCGGTGTGTGTGGTGTGTGTCTGGGTCCCTTGCGTGCACCGGCGAGTCCGTCCCTTTCCGTGTCCCCATCCGCATCCAGGTCAGGGTCTCTGTCTGTCTGTTCGGGGGTTCAGTGCGGGTCTGTGTGTTGGATCCTCGTTCTCCCCGTGTCTCTCTCTTCCTCTCTCGCTCCGACTACCCCTCCGTGTGCCTCTCTGTCTTTCCCTGTGTGTCTGTGTGTCTGACTCTGTCAGCCGGGCTCCCGTATCTCTCAGTCCTGTCCTGGTGATGGGGGGTGCGTGGGGGGTTGTCAGGGGAAGGTTGGCGGGGGTGGGGCCACGGGGGTGGACTGCTGCCCAGGGTCTCTGGTTGGGGAGTTCGGGGCGCTGTGAACACTCCGCATGCCTGCCTCCAAGACCGAACGCCCCCCCTAGGCATCTCGGGTTCCAAACCACAGTGGCAGTGGCGGCGGCGGCGGCGGCGTAGGAGGAGGCGACGGCGGCGGGAGCGGCGGCGGAGGGGGCGGTCCGGCTGGGAAGTCCAGAGACAGTTGGGGAGATCGCCGGGACTTCTGCGACTCTGAGATGCTGGAGGCGCCTCACCCCAAGGCAGGCGCGCAGGCACGCAGGAGCCAAGGCCAGGGCAGGCGGAGGGGTTGACGAGAGGAGCACGCTGGGGCTCGGAGGCCAAGAGCAGTCTGCTGGGAGTCGCAGCATCAGCCTCTCAGGCCTTTGGCCCTAGCGGCCTGATGGCAGCGCATCTCTTCTGCTCTTGGAAGCTAAGCAGGGTCGGATCCGCTCAGGACTTGGATGGGAGACCGTTCCCGGGTGCCCTGCACTCTTGTTCTGAGGCTACTTTCTTGGCTTTTTTCTTTCTCCTTCGGCCTCCCTTCTTCTCCCTGTGTCTCCACCGTCCCCCTTTGCCCAGCAAGCCTTCCTCCAAACATCCCTTGCCCCGTTGCCCCCTTACCCCCGGGCACCCCACGGCGGTTCATAGGCCCGCTGGAGCCGCCCGCTGCAGCGACAGGCGGCTCGAATCCAGCTCCTCCAACTCCAAGTCACAAGGCCCACCCTCACAGGAACCAGTGGGGCTCGCTGGGGGGCGATGGGAACGGGGTGTGGAGGCTGAGGCCTCAGAGAGGGCAGCCGCTACGGAGGGAGGGAGTGGGCGAAGGTGGCGAGGACTGGGGGGCGATGGGGAGGGGGGAGCGCGTGCGGGAGTTCACCCTGCCTCCCATGCGTGCCCTCCCTCGTTCCTGCCCTTGGGGCCCTCATGCCGCCGCCCCTCGCCTTTCCCTTGGGTCGCCCTGGATGCCCAAGCCACCGGACAACCGGCTCCCCCTGGTGACTGGGCACGCCTACACCTTCTCCCACCAGCCCTGCGCTGCGCTCCAGCCCCGCAGGGCCTTCTCTTCCTTCCCGCCGACCACCGTCCCTTTGCCCCTGGGCCCCGCCCTGGGCCCTCGCTCCCTCTGCCCAGCACCAAAGATGGCCGACCGCCCTGGACCTTGGGGCCGCTGGCACCCTGAGCCTAAGTCCTTCTCCCCACAGCAGCGCACCTAACAGCGAGGCCCGCTCCCTCAGCAAGGCAGTGGGGGCGCGCCCGGCACCACGGCGTCGGCGTCGAGGGGTACCCCCAAATAAACGACGAGACCAAGGAAAGAGTCCCCCGCATGCCCCTAGGCCAGTGTAGTTGCTGGGCAGGCATGGGAGCAGAAGGGGATTCCAGGCAACTTGGCTGTGCTTCCTGGCGCTCCGAGGGGCTCCTCTAGCAGCACCAGGGCGCGGTCAGCTTGCCAAAACCTGGCCAAGCTCCACCACACCCCCAGAGGCTAGCTGCCTCGCCAACACAGCCTCCGGTGTGTGTGGTGTGTGTCTGGGTCCCTTGCGTGCACCGGCGAGGCTGTCCCTTTCCGTGTCCCCATCCGCATCCAGGTCAGGATCTCTGTGTGTCTGTTCGGGGGTTCAGTGCGGGTCTGTGTGTTGGATCCTCGGTCTCCCCGTGTCTCTCTCTTCCTCTCTCGCTCCGACTACCCCTCCGTGTGTATCTCTGGCTTTCCCTGTGTGTCTTTGTGTCTGTCTATGTCAGCCGGGCTCCCGTATCTCTCAGTCCTGTCCTGGTGATGGGGGGTTCGTGGGGGGGGGGTGTCACGGGAAGGTTAGAGGGGGACGGGCCACGGCGGTGGACTGCTGCCCAGGGTCTCTGGTGGCGCCCTTGACTTCGGGCCGCCATTGAGCAAGGCGGGGTGGCTTGCCACGCTAGACCCAGGGCTGCGGTTGGGGAGTTGGGGGCGCTGAGAACACTCCGCATGCCTGCCTCCAAGACCGAACGCCCCCCCTAGGCATCTCGGGTTCCAAACGACAGCGGCGGCGGAGGCGGCGGTGGCGGCGGGGGAGGAGGAGGAGGAGGAGGAGGAGGCGGCGGCGGGAGCGGCGGCGGAGGGGGCGGTCCTGCTGGGAAGTCCAGAGACACTTGGGGAGATCGCCAGGACTTCTGCGACTCTGAGATGCTGGAGGCGCCTCACCCCAAGGCAGGCTCGCAGGCACGCAGGAGCAAAGCACAGGGCAGGTGGAGGGGTGACAAGAGGAGCACGCTGGGGCCCGGAGGCCCAGAGCAGTCTGATGTGGGTCGCAGCAGCAGCCTCTCAGGCCTATGGCCCTAGTGGCCTGATGGCAGCGCATCTCTTCTGCTCTTGGAAGCTAAGCAGGGTCGGATCCGGTCAGGACTTGGATGGGAGACCGTTCCCGGGTGCCCTGGACTCTGGTTCTGAGGCTACTTTCTTGGCTTTTTTCTTTCTCCTTCGGCCTCCCTTCTTCTCCCTGTGCCTCCACCGCCCCCCTTTGCCCAGCAAGCCTTCCTCCAAACATCCCTTGCTCCGCTGCCCCCTTACTCCCGGGCACCCCACGGCGATTCACAGGCCCGCTGGAGCCGCCCGCTGCAGGGACTGGCGGCTCCAACCCAGCTCCTCCAACTCCAAGCAACAAGGCCCACCCTCACAGGAACCAGTGGGGCTCGCTGGGCGGCGATGGGAACGGGGTGGGGAGGTTGAGGCAGCAGAGAGGACAGCCGCAACGGAGGGAGGGAGTGGGCGAAGGTGGCGAGGACTGGGGGGGCGTTGGGGCGGGGGGAGGGCGTGCGGGAGTTGACCCTGCCTCCCATGCGTGCACTCCCTGGTTCCTGGCCTTGGGGCCCTCATGCCGCCGCCCCTCGCCATTCCCTTGGGCCGCCCTGGATGCCCAAGCCGCCGGACAACCGGCTCCCCCTGGTGACTGGGCACGCCTACACCTTCTCCCACCAGCCCTGGGCTGCACTCCAGCTCCGCAGGGCCTTCTCTTCCTTCCCGCCGACCACCGTCCCTTTGCCCCTGGGCCCCGCCCTGGGCCCTCCCTCCCTCTGCCCAGCACCAAAGATGGCCGACCGCCCTGGCCCTCGGGGCCGCTGGCACCCTGGGCCGAAGTCTTTCTCCCCACAGCAGCGCAGCTAACAGCAAGGCCCCCTCCCTCAGCAAGGCAGTGGGGGCGCGCCCGGCACCACGGCGTCGGCGTCGAGGGGTACCCCCAAATAAACGACGAGACCAAGGAAAGAGTCCCCCGCATGCCCCCAGGCCAGTGTGGTTGCTGGGCAGGCATGGGAGCAGAAGGGGATTCCAGGCAACTTGGCTGTGCTTCCTGGCGCTCCGAGGGGCTCCTCTAGCAGCACCAGGGCGCGGTGAGCTTGCCAAAACCTGGCCAAGCTCCACCACACCCCCAGAGCCTAGCTGCCTCGCCAACACAGCCTCCGGTGTGTGTGGTGTGTGTCTGGGTCCCTTGCGTGCACCGGCGAGTCCGTCCCTTTCCGTATCCCCATCCGCATCCAGGTCAGGGTCTCTGTGTGTCTGTTCGGGGGTTCAGTGCGGGTCTGAGTGTTGGATCCTCGTTCTCCCCGTGTCTCTCTCTTCCTCTCTCGCTCCGACTACCCCTCCGTGTGCCTGTCTGTCTTTCCCTGTGTGTCTGTGTGTCTGTCTCTGTCAGCCGGGCTCCCGTATCGCTCAGTCCTGTCCTGGTGATGGGGGGTGCGTGGGGGGGGTGTCAGGGGAAGGTTGGCGGGGGAGGGGCCACGGGGGTGGACTGCTGCCCAGGGTCTCTGGTTGGGGAGTTCGGGGCGCTGTGAACACTCCGCATGCCTGCCTCCAAGACCGAACGCCCCCCCTAGGCATCTCGGGTTCCAAACCACAGTGGCAGTGGCGGCGGCGGCGGCGGCGTAGGAGGAGGCGACGGCGGCGGGAGCGGCGGCGGAGGGGGCGGTCCGGCTGGGAAGTCCAGAGACAGTTGGGGAGATCGCCGGGACTTCTGGGACTCTGAGATGCTGGAGGCGCCTCACCCCAAGGCAGGCTCGCAGGCACGCAGGAGCCAAAGCCAGGGCAGGCGGAGGGGTTGACGAGAGGAGCACGCTGGGGCTCGGAGGCCCAGAGCAGTCTGCTGTGGGTCGCAGCAGCAGCCTCTCAGGCCTCTGGCCCTAGCGGCCTGATGGCAGCGCATCTCTTCTGCTCTTGGAAGCTAAGCAGGGTCGGATCCGCTCAGGACTTGGATGGGAGACCGTTCCCGGGTGCCCTGGACTCTGGTTCTGAGGCTACTTTCTTGGCTTTTTTCTTTCTCCTTCGGCCTCCCTTCTTCTCCCTGTGCCTCCACCGCCCCCCTTTGCCCAGCAAGCCTTCCTCCAAACATCCCTTGCTCCGCTGCCCCCTTACTCCCGGGCACCCCACGGCGATTCACAGGCCCGCTGGAGCCGCCCGCTGCAGGGACTGGCGGCTCCAACCCAGCTCCTCCAACTCCAAGCAACAAGGCCCACCCTCACAGGAACCAGTGGGGCTCGCTGGGCGGCGATGGGAACGGGGTGGGGAGGTTGAGGCAGCAGAGAGGACAGCCGCAACGGAGGGAGGGAGTGGGCGAAGGTGGCGAGGACTGGGGGGGCGTTGGGGCGGGGGGAGGGCGTGCGGGAGTTGACCCTGCCTCCCATGCGTGCACTCCCTGGTTCCTGGCCTTGGGGCCCTCATGCCGCCGCCCCTCGCCATTCCCTTGGGCCGCCCTGGATGCCCAAGCCGCCGGACAACCGGCTCCCCCTGGTGACTGGGCACGCCTACACCTTCTCCCACCAGCCCTGGGCTGCGCTCCAGCCCCGCAGGGCCTTCTCTTCCTTCCCGCCGACCACCGTCCCTTTGCCCCTGGGCCCCGCCCTGGGCCCTCCCTCCCTCTGCCCTGCACCAAAATGGCCGACCGCCCTGGCCCTCGGGGCCGCTGGCACCCTGGGCCGAAGTCCTTCTCCCCACAGCAGCGCAGCTAACAGCAAGGCCCGCTCCCTCAGCAAGGCAGTGGGGGCGCGCCCGGCACCACGGCATCGGCGTCGAGGGGTACCCCCAAATAAACGACGAGACCAAGGAAAGAGTCCCCCGCATGCCCCCAGGCCAGTGTGGTTGCTGGGCAGGCATGGGAGCAGAAGGGGATTCCAGGCAACTTGGCTGTGCTTCCTGGCGCTCCGAGGGGCTCCTCTAGCAGCACCAGGGCGCGGTCAGCTTGCCAAAACCTGGCCAAGCTCCACCACACCCCCAGAGGCTAGCTGCCTCGCCAACACAGCCTCCGGTGTGTGTGGTGTGTGTCTGGGTCCCTTGCGTGCACCGGCGAGTCCGTCCCTTTCCGTGTCCCCATCCGCATCCAGGTCAGGGTCTCTGTCTGTCTGTTCGGGGGTTCAGTGCGGGTCTGTGTGTTGGATCCTCGTTCTCCCCGTGTCTCTCTCTTCCTCTCTCGCTCCGACTACCCCTCCGTGTGCCTCTCTGTCTTTCCCTGTGTGTCTGTGTGTCTGTCTCTGTCAGCCGGGCTCCCGTATCTCTCAGTCCTGTCCTGGTGATGGGGGGTGCGTGGGGGGTTGTCAGGGGAAGGTTGGCGGGGGTGGGGCCACGGGGGTGGACTGCTGCCCAGGGTCTCTGGTTGGGGAGTTCGGGGCGCTGTGAACACTCCGCATGCCTGCCTCCAAGACCGAACGCCCCCCCTAGGCATCTCGGGTTCCAAACCACAGTGGCAGTGGCGGCGGCGGCGGCGGCGTAGGAGGAGGCGACGGCGGCGGGAGCGGCGGCGGAGGGGGCGGTCCGGCTGGGAAGTCCAGAGACAGTTGGGGAGATCGCCGGGACTTCTGCGACTCTGAGATGCTGGAGGCGCCTCACCCCAAGGCAGGCGCGCAGGCACGCAGGAGCCAAGGCCAGGGCAGGCGGAGGGGTTGACGAGAGGAGCACGCTGGGGCTCGGAGGCCAAGAGCAGTCTGCTGGGAGTCGCAGCATCAGCCTCTCAGGCCTTTGGCCCTAGCGGCCTGATGGCAGCGCATCTCTTCTGCTCTTGGAAGCTAAGCAGGGTCGGATCCGCTCAGGACTTGGATGGGAGACCGTTCCCGGGTGCCCTGCACTCTTGTTCTGAGGCTACTTTCTTGGCTTTTTTCTTTCTCCTTCGGCCTCCCTTCTTCTCCCTGTGTCTCCACCGTCCCCCTTTGCCCAGCAAGCCTTCCTCCAAACATCCCTTGCCCCGTTGCCCCCTTACCCCCGGGCACCCCACGGCGGTTCATAGGCCCGCTGGAGCCGCCCGCTGCAGCGACAGGCGGCTCGAATCCAGCTCCTCCAACTCCAAGTCACAAGGCCCACCCTCACAGGAACCAGTGGGGCTCGCTGGGGGGCGATGGGAACGGGGTGTGGAGGCTGAGGCCTCAGAGAGGGCAGCCGCTACGGAGGGAGGGAGTGGGCGAAGGTGGCGAGGACTGGGGGGCGATGGGGAGGGGGGAGCGCGTGCGGGAGTTCACCCTGCCTCCCATGCGTGCCCTCCCTCGTTCCTGCCCTTGGGGCCCTCATGCCGCCGCCCCTCGCCTTTCCCTTGGGTCGCCCTGGATGCCCAAGCCACCGGACAACCGGCTCCCCCTGGTGACTGGGCACACCTACACCTTCTCCCACCAGCCCTGGGCTGCGCTCCAGCCCCGCAGGGCCTTCTCTTCCTTCCCGCCGACCACCGTCCCTTTGCCCCTGGGCCCCGCCCTGGGCCCTCGCTCCCTCTGCCCAGCACCAAAGATGGCCGACCGCCCTGGACCTTGGGGCCGCTGGCACCCTGAGCCTAAGTCCTTCTCCCCACAGCAGCGCACCTAACAGCGAGGCCCGCTCCCTCAGCAAGGCAGTGGGGGCGCGCCCGGCACCACGGCGTCGGCGTCGAGGGGTACCCCCAAATAAACGACGAGACCAAGGAAAGAGTCCCCCGCATGCCCCTAGGCCAGTGTAGTTGCTGGGCAGGCATGGGAGCAGAAGGGGATTCCAGGCAACTTGGCTGTGCTTCCTGGCGCTCCGAGGGGCTCCTCTAGCAGCACCAGGGCGCGGTCAGCTTGCCAAAACCTGGCCAAGCTCCACCACACCCCCAGAGGCTAGCTGCCTCGCCAACACAGCCTCCGGTGTGTGTGGTGTGTGTCTGGGTCCCTTGCGTGCACCGGCGAGGCTGTCCCTTTCCGTGTCCCCATCCGCATCCAGGTCAGGATCTCTGTGTGTCTGTTCGGGGGTTCAGTGCGGGTCTGTGTGTTGGATCCTCGGTCTCCCCGTGTCTCTCTCTTCCTCTCTCGCTCCGACTACCCCTCCGTGTGTATCTCTGGCTTTCCCTGTGTGTCTTTGTGTCTGTCTATGTCAGCCGGGCTCCCGTATCTCTCAGTCCTGTCCTGGTGATGGGGGGTTCGTGGGGGGGGGGTGTCACGGGAAGGTTAGAGGGGGACGGGCCACGGCGGTGGACTGCTGCCCAGGGTCTCTGGTGGCGCCCTTGACTTCGGGCCGCCATTGAGCAAGGCGGGGTGGCTTGCCACGCTAGACCCAGGGCTGCGGTTGGGGAGTTGGGGGCGCTGAGAACACTCCGCATGCCTGCCTCCAAGACCGAACGCCCCCCCTAGGCATCTCGGGTTCCAAACGACAGCGGCGGCGGAGGCGGCGGTGGCGGCGGGGGAGGAGGAGGAGGAGGAGGAGGAGGCGGCGGCGGGAGCGGCGGCGGAGGGGGCGGTCCTGCTGGGAAGTCCAGAGACACTTGGGGAGATCGCCAGGACTTCTGCGACTCTGAGATGCTGGAGGCGCCTCACCCCAAGGCAGGCTCGCAGGCACGCAGGAGCAAAGCACAGGGCAGGTGGAGGGGTGACAAGAGGAGCACGCTGGGGCCCGGAGGCCCAGAGCAGTCTGATGTGGGTCGCAGCAGCAGCCTCTCAGGCCTATGGCCCTAGTGGCCTGATGGCAGCGCATCTCTTCTGCTCTTGGAAGCTAAGCAGGGTCGGATCCGGTCAGGACTTGGATGGGAGACCGTTCCCGGGTGCCCTGGACTCTGGTTCTGAGGCTACTTTCTTGGCTTTTTTCTTTCTCCTTCGGCCTCCCTTCTTCTCCCTGTGCCTCCACCGCCCCCCTTTGCCCAGCAAGCCTTCCTCCAAACATCCCTTGCTCCGCTGCCCCCTTACTCCCGGGCACCCCACGGCGATTCACAGGCCCGCTGGAGCCGCCCGCTGCAGGGACTGGCGGCTCCAACCCAGCTCCTCCAACTCCAAGCAACAAGGCCCACCCTCACAGGAACCAGTGGGGCTCGCTGGGCGGCGATGGGAACGGGGTGGGGAGGTTGAGGCAGCAGAGAGGACAGCCGCAACGGAGGGAGGGAGTGGGCGAAGGTGGCGAGGACTGGGGGGGCGTTGGGGCGGGGGGAGGGCGTGCGGGAGTTGACCCTGCCTCCCATGCGTGCACTCCCTGGTTCCTGGCCTTGGGGCCCTCATGCCGCCGCCCCTCGCCATTCCCTTGGGCCGCCCTGGATGCCCAAGCCGCCGGACAACCGGCTCCCCCTGGTGACTGGGCACGCCTACACCTTCTCCCACCAGCCCTGGGCTGCGCTCCAGCCCCGCAGGGCCTTCTCTTCCTTCCCGCCGACCACCGTCCCTTTGCCCCTGGGCCCCGCCCTGGGCCCTCCCTCCCTCTGCCCTGCACCAAAATGGCCGACCGCCCTGGCCCTCGGGGCCGCTGGCACCCTGGGCCGAAGTCCTTCTCCCCACAGCAGCGCAGCTAACAGCAAGGCCCGCTCCCTCAGCAAGGCAGTGGGGGCGCGCCCGGCACCACGGCATCGGCGTCGAGGGGTACCCCCAAATAAACGACGAGACCAAGGAAAGAGTCCCCCGCATGCCCCCAGGCCAGTGTGGTTGCTGGGCAGGCATGGGAGCAGAAGGGGATTCCAGGCAACTTGGCTGTGCTTCCTGGCGCTCCGAGGGGCTCCTCTAGCAGCACCAGGGCGCGGTCAGCTTGCCAAAACCTGGCCAAGCTCCACCACACCCCCAGAGGCTAGCTGCCTCGCCAACACAGCCTCCGGTGTGTGTGGTGTGTGTCTGGGTCCCTTGCGTGCACCGGCGAGTCCGTCCCTTTCCGTGTCCCCATCCGCATCCAGGTCAGGGTCTCTGTCTGTCTGTTCGGGGGTTCAGTGCGGGTCTGTGTGTTGGATCCTCGTTCTCCCCGTGTCTCTCTCTTCCTCTCTCGCTCCGACTACCCCTCCGTGTGCCTCTCTGTCTTTCCCTGTGTGTCTGTGTGTCTGACTCTGTCAGCCGGGCTCCCGTATCTCTCAGTCCTGTCCTGGTGATGGGGGGTGCGTGGGGGGTTGTCAGGGGAAGGTTGGCGGGGGTGGGGCCACGGGGGTGGACTGCTGCCCAGGGTCTCTGGTTGGGGAGTTCGGGGCGCTGTGAACACTCCGCATGCCTGCCTCCAAGACCGAACGCCCCCCCTAGGCATCTCGGGTTCCAAACCACAGTGGCAGTGGCGGCGGCGGCGGCGGCGTAGGAGGAGGCGACGGCGGCGGGAGCGGCGGCGGAGGGGGCGGTCCGGCTGGGAAGTCCAGAGACAGTTGGGGAGATCGCCGGGACTTCTGCGACTCTGAGATGCTGGAGGCGCCTCACCCCAAGGCAGGCGCGCAGGCACGCAGGAGCCAAGGCCAGGGCAGGCGGAGGGGTTGACGAGAGGAGCACGCTGGGGCTCGGAGGCCAAGAGCAGTCTGCTGGGAGTCGCAGCATCAGCCTCTCAGGCCTTTGGCCCTAGCGGCCTGATGGCAGCGCATCTCTTCTGCTCTTGGAAGCTAAGCAGGGTCGGATCCGCTCAGGACTTGGATGGGAGACCGTTCCCGGGTGCCCTGCACTCTTGTTCTGAGGCTACTTTCTTGGCTTTTTTCTTTCTCCTTCGGCCTCCCTTCTTCTCCCTGTGTCTCCACCGTCCCCCTTTGCCCAGCAAGCCTTCCTCCAAACATCCCTTGCCCCGTTGCCCCCTTACCCCCGGGCACCCCACGGCGGTTCATAGGCCCGCTGGAGCCGCCCGCTGCAGCGACAGGCGGCTCGAATCCAGCTCCTCCAACTCCAAGTCACAAGGCCCACCCTCACAGGAACCAGTGGGGCTCGCTGGGGGGCGATGGGAACGGGGTGTGGAGGCTGAGGCCTCAGAGAGTGCAGCCGCTACGGAGGGAGGGAGTGGGCGAAGGTGGCGAGGACTGGGGGGCGATGGGGAGGGGGGAGCGCGTGCGGGAGTTCACCCTGCCTCCCATGCGTGCCCTCCCTCGTTCCTGCCCTTGGGGCCCTCATGCCGCCGCCCCTCGCCTTTCCCTTGGGTCGCCCTGGATGCCCAAGCCACCGGACAACCGGCTCCCCCTGGTGACTGGGCACGCCTACACCTTCTCCCACCAGCCCTGCGCTGCGCTCCAGCCCCGCAGGGCCTTCTCTTCCTTCCCGCCGACCACCGTCCCTTTGCCCCTGGGCCCCGCCCTGGGCCCTCGCTCCCTCTGCCCAGCACCAAAGATGGCCGACCGCCCTGGACCTTGGGGCCGCTGGCACCCTGAGCCTAAGTCCTTCTCCCCACAGCAGCGCACCTAACAGCGAGGCCCGCTCCCTCAGCAAGGCAGTGGGGGCGCGCCCGGCACCACGGCGTCGGCGTCGAGGGGTACCCCCAAATAAACGACGAGACCAAGGAAAGAGTCCCCCGCATGCCCCTAGGCCAGTGTAGTTGCTGGGCAGGCATGGGAGCAGAAGGGGATTCCAGGCAACTTGGCTGTGCTTCCTGGCGCTCCGAGGGGCTCCTCTAGCAGCACCAGGGCGCGGTCAGCTTGCCAAAACCTGGCCAAGCTCCACCACACCCCCAGAGGCTAGCTGCCTCGCCAACACAGCCTCCGGTGTGTGTGGTGTGTGTCTGGGTCCCTTGCGTGCACCGGCGAGGCTGTCCCTTTCCGTGTCCCCATCCGCATCCAGGTCAGGATCTCTGTGTGTCTGTTCGGGGGTTCAGTGCGGGTCTGTGTGTTGGATCCTCGGTCTCCCCGTGTCTCTCTCTTCCTCTCTCGCTCCGACTACCCCTCCGTGTGTATCTCTGGCTTTCCCTGTGTGTCTTTGTGTCTGTCTATGTCAGCCGGGCTCCCGTATCTCTCAGTCCTGTCCTGGTGATGGGGGGTTCGTGGGGGGGGGGTGTCACGGGAAGGTTAGAGGGGGACGGGCCACGGCGGTGGACTGCTGCCCAGGGTCTCTGGTGGCGCCCTTGACTTCGGGCCGCCATTGAGCAAGGCGGGGTGGCTTGCCACGCTAGACCCAGGGCTGCGGTTGGGGAGTTGGGGGCGCTGAGAACACTCCGCATGCCTGCCTCCAAGACCGAACGCCCCCCCTAGGCATCTCGGGTTCCAAACGACAGCGGCGGCGGAGGCGGCGGTGGCGGCGGGGGAGGAGGAGGAGGAGGAGGAGGAGGCGGCGGCGGGAGCGGCGGCGGAGGGGGCGGTCCTGCTGGGAAGTCCAGAGACACTTGGGGAGATCGCCAGGACTTCTGCGACTCTGAGATGCTGGAGGCGCCTCACCCCAAGGCAGGCTCGCAGGCACGCAGGAGCAAAGCACAGGGCAGGTGGAGGGGTGACAAGAGGAGCACGCTGGGGCCCGGAGGCCCAGAGCAGTCTGATGTGGGTCGCAGCAGCAGCCTCTCAGGCCTATGGCCCTAGTGGCCTGATGGCAGCGCATCTCTTCTGCTCTTGGAAGCTAAGCAGGGTCGGATCCGGTCAGGACTTGGATGGGAGACCGTTCCCGGGTGCCCTGGACTCTGGTTCTGAGGCTACTTTCTTGGCTTTTTTCTTTCTCCTTCGGCCTCCCTTCTTCTCCCTGTGCCTCCACCGCCCCCCTTTGCCCAGCAAGCCTTCCTCCAAACATCCCTTGCTCCGCTGCCCCCTTACTCCCGGGCACCCCACGGCGATTCACAGGCCCGCTGGAGCCGCCCGCTGCAGGGACTGGCGGCTCCAACCCAGCTCCTCCAACTCCAAGCAACAAGGCCCACCCTCACAGGAACCAGTGGGGCTCGCTGGGCGGCGATGGGAACGGGGTGGGGAGGTTGAGGCAGCAGAGAGGACAGCCGCAACGGAGGGAGGGAGTGGGCGAAGGTGGCGAGGACTGGGGGGGCGTTGGGGCGGGGGGAGGGCGTGCGGGAGTTGACCCTGCCTCCCATGCGTGCACTCCCTGGTTCCTGGCCTTGGGGCCCTCATGCCGCCGCCCCTCGCCATTCCCTTGGGCCGCCCTGGATGCCCAAGCCGCCGGACAACCGGCTCCCCCTGGTGACTGGGCACGCCTACACCTTCTCCCACCAGCCCTGGGCTGCGCTCCAGCCCCGCAGGGCCTTCTCTTCCTTCCCGCCGACCACCGTCCCTTTGCCCCTGGGCCCCGCCCTGGGCCCTCCCTCCCTCTGCCCTGCACCAAAATGGCCGACCGCCCTGGCCCTCGGGGCCGCTGGCACCCTGGGCCGAAGTCCTTCTCCCCACAGCAGCGCAGCTAACAGCAAGGCCCGCTCCCTCAGCAAGGCAGTGGGGGCGCGCCCGGCACCACGGCATCGGCGTCGAGGGGTACCCCCAAATAAACGACGAGACCAAGGAAAGAGTCCCCCGCATGCCCCCAGGCCAGTGTGGTTGCTGGGCAGGCATGGGAGCAGAAGGGGATTCCAGGCAACTTGGCTGTGCTTCCTGGCGCTCCGAGGGGCTCCTCTAGCAGCACCAGGGCGCGGTCAGCTTGCCAAAACCTGGCCAAGCTCCACCACACCCCCAGAGGCTAGCTGCCTCGCCAACACAGCCTCCGGTGTGTGTGGTGTGTGTCTGGGTCCCTTGCGTGCACCGGCGAGTCCGTCCCTTTCCGTGTCCCCATCCGCATCCAGGTCAGGGTCTCTGTCTGTCTGTTCGGGGGTTCAGTGCGGGTCTGTGTGTTGGATCCTCGTTCTCCCCGTGTCTCTCTCTTCCTCTCTCGCTCCGACTACCCCTCCGTGTGCCTCTCTGTCTTTCCCTGTGTGTCTGTGTGTCTGACTCTGTCAGCCGGGCTCCCGTATCTCTCAGTCCTGTCCTGGTGATGGGGGGTGCGTGGGGGGTTGTCAGGGGAAGGTTGGCGGGGGTGGGGCCACGGGGGTGGACTGCTGCCCAGGGTCTCTGGTTGGGGAGTTCGGGGCGCTGTGAACACTCCGCATGCCTGCCTCCAAGACCGAACGCCCCCCCTAGGCATCTCGGGTTCCAAACCACAGTGGCAGTGGCGGCGGCGGCGGCGGCGTAGGAGGAGGCGACGGCGGCGGGAGCGGCGGCGGAGGGGGCGGTCCGGCTGGGAAGTCCAGAGACAGTTGGGGAGATCGCCGGGACTTCTGCGACTCTGAGATGCTGGAGGCGCCTCACCCCAAGGCAGGCGCGCAGGCACGCAGGAGCCAAGGCCAGGGCAGGCGGAGGGGTTGACGAGAGGAGCACGCTGGGGCTCGGAGGCCAAGAGCAGTCTGCTGGGAGTCGCAGCATCAGCCTCTCAGGCCTTTGGCCCTAGCGGCCTGATGGCAGCGCATCTCTTCTGCTCTTGGAAGCTAAGCAGGGTCGGATCCGCTCAGGACTTGGATGGGAGACCGTTCCCGGGTGCCCTGCACTCTTGTTCTGAGGCTACTTTCTTGGCTTTTTTCTTTCTCCTTCGGCCTCCCTTCTTCTCCCTGTGTCTCCACCGTCCCCCTTTGCCCAGCAAGCCTTCCTCCAAACATCCCTTGCCCCGTTGCCCCCTTACCCCCGGGCACCCCACGGCGGTTCATAGGCCCGCTGGAGCCGCCCGCTGCAGCGACAGGCGGCTCGAATCCAGCTCCTCCAACTCCAAGTCACAAGGCCCACCCTCACAGGAACCAGTGGGGCTCGCTGGGGGGCGATGGGAACGGGGTGTGGAGGCTGAGGCCTCAGAGAGGGCAGCCGCTACGGAGGGAGGGAGTGGGCGAAGGTGGCGAGGACTGGGGGGCGATGGGGAGGGGGGAGCGCGTGCGGGAGTTCACCCTGCCTCCCATGCGTGCCCTCCCTCGTTCCTGCCCTTGGGGCCCTCATGCCGCCGCCCCTCGCCTTTCCCTTGGGTCGCCCTGGATGCCCAAGCCACCGGACAACCGGCTCCCCCTGGTGACTGGGCACGCCTACACCTTCTCCCACCAGCCCTGCGCTGCGCTCCAGCCCCGCAGGGCCTTCTCTTCCTTCCCGCCGACCACCGTCCCTTTGCCCCTGGGCCCCGCCCTGGGCCCTCGCTCCCTCTGCCCAGCACCAAAGATGGCCGACCGCCCTGGACCTTGGGGCCGCTGGCACCCTGAGCCTAAGTCCTTCTCCCCACAGCAGCGCACCTAACAGCGAGGCCCGCTCCCTCAGCAAGGCAGTGGGGGCGCGCCCGGCACCACGGCGTCGGCGTCGAGGGGTACCCCCAAATAAACGACGAGACCAAGGAAAGAGTCCCCCGCATGCCCCTAGGCCAGTGTAGTTGCTGGGCAGGCATGGGAGCAGAAGGGGATTCCAGGCAACTTGGCTGTGCTTCCTGGCGCTCCGAGGGGCTCCTCTAGCAGCACCAGGGCGCGGTCAGCTTGCCAAAACCTGGCCAAGCTCCACCACACCCCCAGAGGCTAGCTGCCTCGCCAACACAGCCTCCGGTGTGTGTGGTGTGTGTCTGGGTCCCTTGCGTGCACCGGCGAGGCTGTCCCTTTCCGTGTCCCCATCCGCATCCAGGTCAGGATCTCTGTGTGTCTGTTCGGGGGTTCAGTGCGGGTCTGTGTGTTGGATCCTCGGTCTCCCCGTGTCTCTCTCTTCCTCTCTCGCTCCGACTACCCCTCCGTGTGTATCTCTGGCTTTCCCTGTGTGTCTTTGTGTCTGTCTATGTCAGCCGGGCTCCCGTATCTCTCAGTCCTGTCCTGGTGATGGGGGGTTCGTGGGGGGGGGGTGTCACGGGAAGGTTAGAGGGGGACGGGCCACGGCGGTGGACTGCTGCCCAGGGTCTCTGGTGGCGCCCTTGACTTCGGGCCGCCATTGAGCAAGGCGGGGTGGCTTGCCACGCTAGACCCAGGGCTGCGGTTGGGGAGTTGGGGGCGCTGAGAACACTCCGCATGCCTGCCTCCAAGACCGAACGCCCCCCCTAGGCATCTCGGGTTCCAAACGACAGCGGCGGCGGAGGCGGCGGTGGCGGCGGGGGAGGAGGAGGAGGAGGAGGAGGAGGCGGCGGCGGGAGCGGCGGCGGAGGGGGCGGTCCTGCTGGGAAGTCCAGAGACACTTGGGGAGATCGCCAGGACTTCTGCGACTCTGAGATGCTGGAGGCGCCTCACCCCAAGGCAGGCTCGCAGGCACGCAGGAGCAAAGCACAGGGCAGGTGGAGGGGTGACAAGAGGAGCACGCTGGGGCCCGGAGGCCCAGAGCAGTCTGATGTGGGTCGCAGCAGCAGCCTCTCAGGCCTATGGCCCTAGTGGCCTGATGGCAGCGCATCTCTTCTGCTCTTGGAAGCTAAGCAGGGTCGGATCCGGTCAGGACTTGGATGGGAGACCGTTCCCGGGTGCCCTGGACTCTGGTTCTGAGGCTACTTTCTTGGCTTTTTTCTTTCTCCTTCGGCCTCCCTTCTTCTCCCTGTGCCTCCACCGCCCCCCTTTGCCCAGCAAGCCTTCCTCCAAACATCCCTTGCTCCGCTGCCCCCTTACTCCCGGGCACCCCACGGCGATTCACAGGCCCGCTGGAGCCGCCCGCTGCAGGGACTGGCGGCTCCAACCCAGCTCCTCCAACTCCAAGCAACAAGGCCCACCCTCACAGGAACCAGTGGGGCTCGCTGGGCGGCGATGGGAACGGGGTGGGGAGGTTGAGGCAGCAGAGAGGACAGCCGCAACGGAGGGAGGGAGTGGGCGAAGGTGGCGAGGACTGGGGGGGCGTTGGGGCGGGGGGAGGGCGTGCGGGAGTTGACCCTGCCTCCCATGCGTGCACTCCCTGGTTCCTGGCCTTGGGGCCCTCATGCCGCCGCCCCTCGCCATTCCCTTGGGCCGCCCTGGATGCCCAAGCCGCCGGACAACCGGCTCCCCCTGGTGACTGGGCACGCCTACACCTTCTCCCACCAGCCCTGGGCTGCACTCCAGCTCCGCAGGGCCTTCTCTTCCTTCCCGCCGACCACCGTCCCTTTGCCCCTGGGCCCCGCCCTGGGCCCTCCCTCCCTCTGCCCAGCACCAAAGATGGCCGACCGCCCTGGCCCTCGGGGCCGCTGGCACCCTGGGCCGAAGTCTTTCTCCCCACAGCAGCGCAGCTAACAGCAAGGCCCCCTCCCTCAGCAAGGCAGTGGGGGCGCGCCCGGCACCACGGCGTCGGCGTCGAGGGGTACCCCCAAATAAACGACGAGACCAAGGAAAGAGTCCCCCGCATGCCCCCAGGCCAGTGTGGTTGCTGGGCAGGCATGGGAGCAGAAGGGGATTCCAGGCAACTTGGCTGTGCTTCCTGGCGCTCCGAGGGGCTCCTCTAGCAGCACCAGGGCGCGGTGAGCTTGCCAAAACCTGGCCAAGCTCCACCACACCCCCAGAGCCTAGCTGCCTCGCCAACACAGCCTCCGGTGTGTGTGGTGTGTGTCTGGGTCCCTTGCGTGCACCGGCGAGTCCGTCCCTTTCCGTATCCCCATCCGCATCCAGGTCAGGGTCTCTGTGTGTCTGTTCGGGGGTTCAGTGCGGGTCTGAGTGTTGGATCCTCGTTCTCCCCGTGTCTCTCTCTTCCTCTCTCGCTCCGACTACCCCTCCGTGTGCCTGTCTGTCTTTCCCTGTGTGTCTGTGTGTCTGTCTCTGTCAGCCGGGCTCCCGTATCGCTCAGTCCTGTCCTGGTGATGGGGGGTGCGTGGGGGGGGTGTCAGGGGAAGGTTGGCGGGGGAGGGGCCACGGGGGTGGACTGCTGCCCAGGGTCTCTGGTTGGGGAGTTCGGGGCGCTGTGAACACTCCGCATGCCTGCCTCCAAGACCGAACGCCCCCCCTAGGCATCTCGGGTTCCAAACCACAGTGGCAGTGGCGGCGGCGGCGGCGGCGTAGGAGGAGGCGACGGCGGCGGGAGCGGCGGCGGAGGGGGCGGTCCGGCTGGGAAGTCCAGAGACAGTTGGGGAGATCGCCGGGACTTCTGGGACTCTGAGATGCTGGAGGCGCCTCACCCCAAGGCAGGCTCGCAGGCACGCAGGAGCCAAAGCCAGGGCAGGCGGAGGGGTTGACGAGAGGAGCACGCTGGGGCTCGGAGGCCCAGAGCAGTCTGCTGTGGGTCGCAGCAGCAGCCTCTCAGGCCTCTGGCCCTAGCGGCCTGATGGCAGCGCATCTCTTCTGCTCTTGGAAGCTAAGCAGGGTCGGATCCGCTCAGGACTTGGATGGGAGACCGTTCCCGGGTGCCCTGCACTCTTGTTCTGAGGCTACTTTCTTGGCTTTTTTCTTTCTCCTTCGGCCTCCCTTCTTCTCCCTGTGCCTCCACCGCCCCCCTTTGCCCAGCAAGCCTTCCTCCAAACATCCCTTGCCCCGTTGCCCCCTTACCCCCGGGCACCCCACGGCGGTTCACAGGCCCGCTGGAGCCGCCCGCTACAGCGACAGGCGGCTCCAACCCAGCTCCTCCAACTCCAAGTCACAAGGCCCACCCTCACAGGAACCAGTGGGGCTCGCGGGGGGGCGATGGGAAGGGGGTGGGGAGGCTGAGGCGGCAGAGAGGGCTGCCGCTTCGGAGGGAGGGAGTGGGCGAAGGTGGCGAGGACTGGGGGGGCGATGGGGCGGGGGGAGCGCGTGCGGGAGTTCACCCTGCCTCCCATGCGTGCACTCCCTGGTTCCTGGCCTTGGGGCCCTCATGCCGCCGCCCCTCGCCATTCCCTTGGGCCGCCCTGGATGCCCAAGCCGCCGAACAACCGGCTCCCCCTGGTGACTGGGCACGCCTACACCTTCTCCCACCAGCCCTGGGCTGCGCTCCAGCCCCGCAGGGCCTTCTCTTCCTTCCCGCCGACCACCGTCCCTTTGCCCCTGGGCCCCGCCCTGGGCCCTCCCTCCCTCTGCCCTGCACCAAAATGGCCGACCGCCCTGGCCCTCGGGGCTGCTGGCACCCTGGGCCGAAGTCCTTCTCCCCACAGCAGCGCAGCTAACAGCAAGGCCCGCTCCCTCAGCAAGGCAGTGGGGGCGCGCCCGGCACCACGGCATCGGCGTCGAGGGGTACCCCCAAATAAACGACGAGACCAAGGAAAGAGTCCCCCGCATGCCCCCAGGCCAGTGTGGTTGCTGGGCAGGCATGGGAGCAGAAGGGGATTCCAGGCAACTTGGCTGTGCTTCCTGGCGCTCCGAGGGGCTCCTCTAGCAGCACCAGGGCGCGGTCAGCTTGCCAAAACCTGGCCAAGCTCCACCACACCCCCAGAGGCTAGCTGCCTCGCCAACACAGCCTCCGGTGTGTGTGGTGTGTGTCTGGGTCCCTTGCGTGCACCGGCGAGTCCGTCCCTTTCCGTGTCCCCATCCGCATCCAGGTCAGGGTCTCTGTCTGTCTGTTCGGGGGTTCAGTGCGGGTCTGTGTGTTGGATCCTCGTTCTCCCCGTGTCTCTCTCTTCCTCTCTCGCTCCGACTACCCCTCCGTGTGCCTCTCTGTCTTTCCCTGTGTGTCTGTGTGTCTGTCTCTGTCAGCCGGGCTCCCGTATCTCTCAGTCCTGTCCTGGTGATGGGGGGTGCGTGGGGGGTTGTCAGGGGAAGGTTGGCGGGGGTGGGGCCACGGGGGTGGACTGCTGCCCAGGGTCTCTGGTTGGGGAGTTCGGGGCGCTGTGAACACTCCGCATGCCTGCCTCCAAGACCGAACGCCCCCCCTAGGCATCTCGGGTTCCAAACCACAGTGGCGGCGGCGGCGGCGGCGTAGGAGGAGGCGACGGCGGCGGGAGCGGCGGCGGAGGGGGCGGTCCGGCTGGGAAGTCCAGAGACAGTTGGGGAGATCGCCGGGACTTCTGCGACTCTGAGATGCTGGAGGCGCCTCACCCCAAGGCAGGCGCGCAGGCACGCAGGAGCCAAGGCCAGGGCAGGCGGAGGGGTTGACGAGAGGAGCACGCTGGGGCTCGGAGGCCAAGAGCAGTCTGCTGGGAGTCGCAGCATCAGCCTCTCAGGCCTTTGGCCCTAGCGGCCTGATGGCAGCGCATCTCTTCTGCTCTTGGAAGCTAAGCAGGGTCGGATCCGCTCAGGACTTGGATGGGAGACCGTTCCCGGGTGCCCTGCACTCTTGTTCTGAGGCTACTTTCTTGGCTTTTTTCTTTCTCCTTCGGCCTCCCTTCTTCTCCCTGTGCCTCCACCGCCCCCCTTTGCCCAGCAAGCCTTCCTCCAAACATCCCTTGCCCCGTTGCCCCCTTACCCCCGGGCACCCCACGGCGGTTCATAGGCCCGCTGGAGCCGCCCGCTGCAGCGACAGGCGGCTCGAATCCAGCTCCTCCAACTCCAAGTCACAAGGCCCACCCTCACAGGAACCAGTGGGGCTCGCTGGGGGGCGATGGGAACGGGGTGTGGAGGCTGAGGCCTCAGAGAGGGCAGCCGCTACGGAGGGAGGGAGTGGGCGAAGGTGGCGAGGACTGGGGGGCGATGGGGAGGGGGGAGCGCGTGCGGGAGTTCACCCTGCCTCCCATGCGTGCCCTCCCTCGTTCCTGCCCTTGGGGCCCTCATGCCGCCGCCCCTTGCCTTTCCCTTGGGTCGCCCTAGATGCCCAAGCCACCGGACAACAGGCTCCCCCTGGTGACTGGGCACGCCTACACCTTCTCCCACCAGCCCTGCGCTGCGCTCCAGCCCCGCAGGGCCTTCTCTTCCTTCCCGCCGACCACCGTCCCTTTGCCCCTGGGCCCCGCCCTGGGCCCTCGCTCCCTCTGCCCAGCACCAAAGATGGCCGACCGCCCTGGACCTTGGGGCCGCTGGCACCCTGAGCCTAAGTCCTTCTCCCCACAGCAGCGCACCTAACAGCGAGGCCCGCTCCCTCAGCAAGGCAGTGGGGGCGCGCCCGGCACCACGGCGTCGGCGTCGAGGGGTACCCCCAAATAAACGACGAGACCAAGGAAAGAGTCCCCCGCATGCCCCCAGGCCAGTGTAGTTGCTGGGCAGGCATGGGAGCAGAAGGGGATTCCAGGCAACTTGGCTGTGCTTCCTGGCGCTCCGAGGGGCTCCTCTAGCAGCACCAGGGCGCGGTCAGCTTGCCAAAACCTGGCCAAGCTCCACCACACCCCCAGAGGCTAGCTGCCTCGCCAACACAGCCTCCGGTGTGTGTGGTGTGTGTCTGGGTCCCTTGCGTGCACCGGCGAGGCTGTCCCTTTCCGTGTCCCCATCCGCATCCAGGTCAGGATCTCTGTGTGTCTGTTCGGGGGTTCAGTGCGGGTCTGTGTGTTGGATCCTCGGTCTCCCCGTGTCTCTCTCTTCCTCTCTCGCTCCGACTACCCCTCCGTGCGTATCTCTGGCTTTCCCTGTGTGTCTTTGTGTCTGTCTATGTCAGCCGGGCTCCCGTATCTCTCAGTCCTGTCCTGGTGATGGGGGGTTCGTGGGGGGGGGTGTCACGGGAAGGTTAGAGGGGGACGGGCCACGGCGGTGGACTGCTGCCCAGGGTCTCTGGTGGCGCCCTTGACTTCGGGCCGCCATTGAGCAAGGCGGGGTGGCTTGCCACGCTAGACCCAGGGCTGCGGTTGGGGAGTTGGGGGCGCTGAGAACACTCCGCATGCCTGCCTCCAAGACCGAACGCCCCCCCTAGGCATCTCGGGTTCCAAACGACAGCGGCGGCGGAGGCGGCGGTGGCGGCGGGGGAGGAGGAGGAGGAGGAGGAGGAGGAGGAGGAGGAGGCGGCGGCGGGAGCGGCGGCGGAGGGGGCGGTCCTGCTGGGAAGTCCAGAGACACTTGGGGAGATCGCCAGGACTTCTGCGACTCTGAGATGCTGGAGGCGCCTCACCCCAAGGCAGGCTCGCAGGCACGCAGGAGCAAAGCACAGGGCAGGTGGAGGGGTGACAAGAGGAGCACGCTGGGGCCCGGAGGCCCAGAGCAGTCTGATGTGGGTCGCAGCAGCAGCCTCTCAGGCCTATGGCCCTAGTGGCCTGATGGCAGCGCATCTCTTCTGCTCTTGGAAGCTAAGCAGGGTCGGATCCGGTCAGGACTTGGATGGGAGACCGTTCCCGGGTGCCCTGGACTCTGGTTCTGAGGCTACTTTCTTGGCTTTTTTCTTTCTCCTTCGGCCTCCCTTCTTCTCCCTGTGCCTCCACCGCCCCCCTTTGCCCAGCAAGCCTTCCTCCAAACATCCCTTGCTCCGCTGCCCCCTTACTCCCGGGCACCCCACGGCGATTCACAGGCCCGCTGGAGCCGCCCGCTGCAGGGACTGGCGGCTCCAACCCAGCTCCTCCAACTCCAAGCAACAAGGCCCACCCTCACAGGAACCAGTGGGGCTCGCTGGGCGGCGATGGGAACGGGGTGGGGAGGTTGAGGCAGCAGAGAGGACAGCCGCAACGGAGGGAGGGAGTGGGCGAAGGTGGCGAGGACTGGGGGGGCGTTGGGGCGGGGGGAGGGCGTGCGGGAGTTGACCCTGCCTCCCATGCGTGCACTCCCTGGTTCCTGGCCTTGGGGCCCTCATGCCGCCGCCCCTCGCCATTCCCTTGGGCCGCCCTGGATGCCCAAGCCGCCGGACAACCGGCTCCCCCTGGTGACTGGGCACGCCTACACCTTCTCCCACCAGCCCTGGGCTGCACTCCAGCTCCGCAGGGCCTTCTCTTCCTTCCCGCCGACCACCGTCCCTTTGCCCCTGGGCCCCGCCCTGGGCCCTCCCTCCCTCTGCCCAGCACCAAAGATGGCCGACCGCCCTGGCCCTCGGGGCCGCTGGCACCCTGGGCCGAAGTCTTTCTCCCCACAGCAGCGCAGCTAACAGCAAGGCCCCCTCCCTCAGCAAGGCAGTGGGGGCGCGCCCGGCACCACGGC